>NC_056731.1:951719334-952001834 GCF_019279795.1 Protopterus annectens
TCTTTCCATCTGCACACCATTTTTGTCTCATGAGTATGAGCTTGCTGTATTTTTTCACAGTTAAGCTGGCCTATTTGTGGATTGGGCTGTCTCCCTTGAAAGACTCAAAAGGTTCTTGCTGTACTCCTATGGAGTCCATAGATTGGATTTGATGTGAGGTTCAAGACATTAGCTACTTGGATTTGATTTCTCTGATTTCAGGCATATAGGCCATTACCTGCAGCTTGACTCCTTGTCCCACAAAACTGGTTCTAACCTGTCTTGATATGCTTCGATCATTGATCTTCCAAATTTTCAATACATCCTTAAGTATTGAATTTTTCCAACTGTGTTAAAGGAGGCCTTGGTGACCCCTGACATTAAGAAGTATACGCTTGATCCAGATGAGCTAGATAATTGTTACCTCATTTGTAACACTTCATATATTGGAAGGCTATAGAGAAGGACATGTGCTCATCCTTGAATCAATGCATACAGAATATCACATCCCTGACTCTCTCCAGTCCAGTTCCTGCACCAGACACAGTACTGAGACTGCCTTAGCCTATTTTTTGAATTAGCTCCTAGGTCTGAAGGATCGATGGGTTCACTTTCTTATTATCCTCCTTGATCCCACCTCTGCATTTGACACAGTAAACAATAATGTTCTTATTTACCTTTGAATATATTGTAGAGCCTTAGGTACCAAATGGTATGTTTCCTAAGTGATAGGTTGCACCCAATGGATTATGTCATCAGTTTATTCTTCATCAGTCTATCCTGTCATATTTGGAGTTCCACAGGGTTGAAACCTAAACCCTTTATTGTTCTCTGTGTACATCCTTTCACTGAAACAGTTCATCAGAGAGAGAAATGCCTATAATATCAATGCTATAATGAAGATCAGCTTTACTTATTTTCTGCTCATGGCATATTATCTGCAGTAAGCTCACTAGGCAATGATATGAAATCCACCCAGGGCTAGATGACTGCCAAAAACCCAAGAATTAACACATCCAAGACTGTTGCCATCTATTCATGCCACCTTATAGGAATAGAATTTTCAGGCTATTGACATTTTGTGACCTACAATATTGAAAGGTTGGCCTTTTAGAGGAAGGTAAAAAAACTTGGTCTGATTCTTGATGGCAGACTGACACTTAGGGACCTGCTTTGAAATGTCCCAAACACATTTTAGTTTCTCCTTTAAAATATCTCTTGCATTAAACACATCCTTCCACATAGTGACATCTCATTTGTTAAAAATTCCCTGTTGTCTCATAGCTTCAGTACCAGAATTGTCTGTGCCTGGGTCTGCTTAATAGTGAACTGGGTCACCTGCATCTAGTGCACAACTCAGAATCATGGTTACTTATTTGCATTTCTGATTACCTCCATATTGCTTCCTTTTTGCAGAGATTTCATTGTTTGCTTGCTTGAATATATATACCAGTTTTAAAGTTTTACTGCTGGTTTATTTAGCTCTCTTCATTTCTCCATGCCTCAAGGAGCTGCTGATTCCCTGCTGCCCACCTGGACCCCAAAATTCTCCCTCACTGTGGTTCATTGAGGTCCCTAGGGCACATTTCAAGACTTCAGGATTCTGGCCTTTAGCATCCTGCCCCTTATCTCCAGAACCTCTTACTCCTCAGAAGCTAAGGGAAGCCTCTACACTGTATGATGTCAAAAGGTCCCCAAAACTCATCTTTTTAATTTAGCATTTAATTGATAAAATTACACAATAAGATAAATTACAATAATAATTATAGAACACTAGTTCTCTCCAGTCTCCAATTTTAACTGATATTTTCATCTTCCAGTGAATTACCCCATTTATTTTCATTATTTCAACTAATCTTGCTATCTTTTGTTACCAGCATTCAGGCAGTTGCATACCTTGGTATTATCTATGGTATTTTTTCCCTTTTTAAAGTAAGTACTTTTTCCCCCTGCTTTGCACTTGTTTCCCAGTGGAACGGAATTCACAAATCCACTGGGGTAGTAACCATGGGAGGGGGAGGAGGCATTATACAGCCTTTCACTGAGTTGCTTGTGTCCTTGCTGGCATCCCAGCTATGAGGCACTATTTATTATGAATGGCCAAACCACTATCCTACTCAGGATATGAGCACTTGCATTGTTGCAGGTATAAACTTTGCCCCTTTTTTTCTTAAAAGTATGCTGCTCCACATGCACTGACAAAGGTAACAATCATTAACTTGGGTAGCTACAACCACATATTGCTTACACTGACTCCTTGCTTTATGGCCTGCCTCTGCCCTCCAGTGGAGGCTGTGTCAGCAGAACAGTGGTATACGTTAGTCAAGACCACCATCCTTCTCCTGTCAAGATGCACATGTCCAACCTCCTACCTGCTCTGTCTATTGGTTTGGGGTTGTCTGGGCTGTAGTCAAGACTCTGTCTTTCTACACTGCAGCCACTGGCATAGTCATATTTATTTTTTTAATGTTACTGTTGTGTTGCTTTAGTGTTTGCTTGTTATCTACTTTTATTACATATTAATAATTTGCTGTTTTTGTTGTCATGGCAAGCAATTAATTAGTTTAAACTTGAACTTCCTAATAAGTCATCAGAGCTGCCAGACATGATCTATGGTAGAATGGCCAATCCTTTTGTTTTGAAAAATAACAATAAAAAAAAAAAAAAAAAAAAAATAAACAGTGTAAGAAACTTCTCTGTGTGGAAGATTTTCAATCCATATATATCTAGTTAATCGCTGTATATTAATTAGATCAGATAATGGTAGTAGAGGTAGCGAACTTAAACTCATCCTAAGTAAAAAAAATAATCAAAAATGTATAATTTGAAATATTATACAGAATTACTAAGTATTCAAAAGTAATCCAAGCAGGGTAGGCAGTCTGTTTCCAATTGAAAATCCTTTATTAAGTACACAGACAAGCGATCTAGATGAAACAAAAATTCTAATTTAGATTCCAAGCACCCGCTTTAATTAATTTGGGCACCTTTTACAAAATATAAACAAAACATCATTACCCTGGATTTTAAAAGAAACTATAACAGCTGTGATGCCCGTGCCCTGGCCCAGCAATCAAGGAGCCTCAATCCTCACCACTAACACCAGTGAGGGGCGGCTCATGTAGGAGGAAAGGATACCAAATACACAAAGTAAAGTGCAATTTCCCTTAAGAGCACACAGAGATCACAGTCAGTCTGGGGCTGGTCGCTCCCTTGCTCTCCAGGTTCCCAATAAGACTCCCCACTGGCACAGCTATAGGGTCCAGATCTCAGCCTAGTGGGCAAGCTAAAACCTCCGGCACACTCTCTGTCCAAGCAGTGCTTTGTGTCCCTGTCCAAGTAGCTCACACACACACACACACACACACACACACACACACACACACACACACACACACACACACACACACACACACACACACACACACACACACACACACACACACACACACACACACAGACACACACTTTGAAAAGAGTTGATACAACCACACAGACACTCCTGGGGAAGGCTGGCACAGGTTTTCCAGCTGTGCCCCTTTTTCCCAGACTATAAGGCAGTACCAGCTGCCACCACCTACTAATATTTATCAGCTACTCAAAGGCCCTTAAAAGGGTGTCAAATTATTACTGTGCAATATTGTTATCTAACTGATAGTATAGCCCAGGGCTAAAGTTACTGTAGTGGCTTTGTACAATTTATGAAAGGCATGCAAGTACTCTAAAGAGCTTAAATGATCTCTACAAAAACAGTCACAGTTGAAAGGGTTTACAAATATTTAATAAATAGTCAAAACACAAGACAATACTTTTTACTACAAAGTGCTAGTCAAGAGCTCAGAGATCACAGAGAAATACTTAAAATAATTCAGTAGTGCAGTTCTGACATCACAGAAAAACACTTAGTCTAATATTTCTAGTTTCTAGCTATCTCTAAGAGAAAACACAAGTCTAAGATAAACTTACATATAGAGCAAGACAGTGCTGGTAAGTTGGATGGTCAAGACAAAAATGCTTAATGCTCTCTATGTCTCTCTGTTTTTAAAATCACATTCCTGGTTGACATTACATCATTCTTCACACTTCCCTGGGTTACATTACATCATTCTTCACACTTTCCTGTGTTCCCAGGCTAACACAAACTACATTTATATTCTTTACCTCTGGGCAGAAACCAGACCAAAAAAGGAAATTTATGCATGCAAATTCTGGCCATTAACTCTGGCCTTAAAACAATAGGCAGGATGCCCCACTCTAGACTCACTGGCTCCGAGTCCTAACAACAATGGGTCACGACATGCTTTACTTGGTCTGTAGAGTGCACTGTTGTTACATTTTTTCCAGTTCCACATGTAACACTATTTTTACTATTTAGGACAACAAGCCTGTGGTTTACATTAATATTTACAGATGACAGAATTATCTTCAAAATTCTATCTGGCTAGGCTGGCAGCCTTCATCTATCTTCACTGAATCTTCACATATCTCCCCCGCTGGAGAACTCAAGCTAGTTTTTCAAGTGATCCTTGAAAAACGCTGCTTGAAAGAGTTAGGTCTATCTGAGTGTACCTTACCCCATTCCCTGTCTTGAGAGCCCATCTGCATTGGCATTGCTAATCCCACTGTGATGCTGCATGGATATATATGCTTGCAACCCCAGGCTCCATCTTAGCAACTTGGCATTTTGCTGGCTGGCTCTGTTTAACAATGTTTGGGGGTTGTGATCTGTCATAACAGTGAATTTCCTTCCATACAGATAAGGCTGAAGTTTCTGCAGTGCCCACACTATGGCTAGACATTCATTTTCTACAGCTTCATTGCATTCCTCCCTGGGTTGGAGCCTATGACTGAGATAAATCACTGGCTGCCCTTCCCCCTCTGAAGAAATCTGGCTAAGTACAGCCCCCACCCCATGGTTTGAAGCATCCATCTGAATAACAAATTCTTTGCTGTAATCTGGACTGGCTAATACTGGTGGTCCTCCCAAAGCTTCTTTAAGCTTCTGGAATGCCTGCTCACATGCTGGAGTCCGCCCTACCTTATCTGGCCTGTACTTCCTTGTCAGCTCTGTGAGGGGAGCAGCTATGGTACTATAACTGGGGACAAACTTTCTGTAGTACCCTGCTGTGCCTACAAATGCCCTCACCTGCTTTTTAGTAACAGGTGCAGGCCATGCCTGAATGGCTTCCACTTTGGCATGTTCTGGCCTTATCTACCAGTCTTCTCTCTATGTCCTAGGTAGGAGACCTCTGCTATACCCACCTGACATTTGCTCAGCTTAATGGTCAACCCTGCTCTCTGTAGTCTGCCCAGCACCTCCCTGACATGTTGAAGATGCTCTTGCCAGGAATGGTTGTAGAAGGCAATATCATCTAGGTAAGCAAGGGCAAACCCTCCTGCTCCTGCTATGATATGATCTACAAGCCTCTGGAAAGCTGCTGGGGCATTCATCATCCCAAAGGGCATCTTTGTGAACTCATACAAGCCAAAAGGAGTCACAAAGGCTGACTTCTCTCTAGCACTGGAAGTCAAGGGCACCTGCCAGTAGCCCTTGGGAAGATCGATGGTTGTAAGATACTTACGGATCACACTCTAAACACTGGGACTTTCCGTAAATATCCCCAATGTAATACTTTACTGCATGCTTCCAGCATGCATCCACGCCACACCATCCGCAACATTCCCAAGTCCCAATTTATGCGGATGAAACGCATCAATTCCACCAATATGGAATATGAGAAAGCTAGTCTGGATTTGTTCCAGAGATTTGTCAATAGAGGCTATAAACAACTTAACTTAGTTAAGGCTTGGGATTGGTCAACCAGTATGAATAGGGACACGTTATTGCAATATCAGACACAGCCCAGGGACCCAACTGCATCCTCCATAAGATTTGTCACTACTTATGGTAGAAACCATAATGCAATCCGGAGCATTATCAATAAACATTGGAATATTCTATTGGCCAATGATCAGTTAAGACAAATATTGGGGTCTCAGTGTCAATTCAGCTATAGAAGAGGCAAAACCTTGGGCTCTTTGTTCAGTCACTTTAAACATAAAAAAGTGGTGGGGCAATATACCAACAACTTACTTTGCCTGGAGACAAACTGCTGGGAACCTTTCCGTGTGGACACTGTGGGTCTTGCAAACAAATTTGTAAATCCAAACAATTTTCCAGTCAAAACACAAGCAAAGTATATGATTGTAAGATATATGGCAACTGCAGCAGCAGTTGGGTGGTATATTTGGCCACTTGTCACTGTTCTGCCTTCTATGTGGGTCAAACATCCAGACCATTGAGAACACGTATTAATGAACATAGAAGTGACATTAAGAATAAGAAAGATCACAATGCTCTTTTCCGACATACTTTGAAGCATCCACAGGCCCAATACACATTCATGATTATTGATAGAATCACAGGAGATCGGAATAATCCTCAAGGTTGGCATAGTATTCTAAATCATAAAGAAAGGTATTGGATTACCACATTGGGAGCACTTTTCCCACCAGGTTTGAATGATCATTTATAATTAACATTATTTGTTGTTATATTATATGTTATTATAACTTATTTTTTCATATTTATGTATTCCAGGTTCCTGTGGATACCTTATTAGATGTTGTGATATCATGAATGCTCACCAATAACCACAAATTTATTGAGAACATAAGTGTTACAAATTTATTACTTATATCTCATGTTTTCTATCTTCTCATATATATATATTTACTAATTACACATTGTTTAGCTGATCATTCCATAATGGTGCATATATATTCATGGCTTATGTCGATTTATACTCATTATTTGGTCGATATATATTATTATTTTCATGTTACATAACCAACAGGTTATATTTGTTTGTGAACCCATGGATAAACTGACATATGAGTGTTTATTATTTGTCTTCTCATTTTTTCTTTTAAGTTTTTTTCTGTTTCTGTTGTGGGAACAAACTATTATTAATTATGCAGGGCTTTTCACTCTCATTGGTTAGGCATTCTTATAAATATTCATTGAGTAATGTCTTGTGTTTTTGCTGTGTATCACTGAAGAAGGCATATATTTTTTTGCCAAAACCGGTCTGATTATTAAAGATATGTATAATCAGAAAATATTTGAGTAATTGTATTATTTTTACTGTTTCACGTATCTGCTGGCCAACAGTGTTTTTTTTTTTTTTTTTTGTAAGATACTTAGCCCCACCCAGCTGCTCTAGGGCCTCATCTGTCCTAGGCATGGGGTAAGCATCTGACTCTGTGAAACTAATTTCCTGTAGTCCACACAGAACCTGGTGCTACCATCCTGCTTTGGCACCAGCACCACTGGAGAGGCCCAGGGACTGTTGGACTCTTGAATCACCCCTAGTTCCAACATCTCCTGTACCTCCTCCCTCAGAGTCTGTTTGACTCTCTCAGGCACTCTATAAGGGGCCTGCCTAATAGGCCTTTGGGATTCTGTATTCACCTGGTGCTGCCCCAGGTAGGTGCACCTCGGTTTCCCAGTGAACATGTCCATAAATTCCTGCAACACTGCTCGGATTTCTCAAACCTGGGTAGGAGATAGCTGCTGGGACATTGCTACCCCTTCCACTGAGGTGTCAGACAGAGCCTCACTGAGGAGATCAGTCATGAGATCTCCCTCAGACTCCTCTTGCAATCCACTGCAAATGCTCAGCACAAGGGCCTCCCTATCATGGTAAGGTTTCATCATGATAACATGGTATAATTTGTGCCCCTGCCTTCTGCCTAGCAGTTCCACCATGTGGTTTACATCACTTACCTTTCTTACCACCTTGTAGGGTCCCTCCTAAGCTGCTTGCAGTTTGTTGTGTCTGACAGGAATGAGAACCATCACCCGCAGCCCCACAGCATACTCTCTAGCTCGAGCCTTCCTGTCATACCACACCTTTTTCTGTTGCTGGGCTTCTGCCAGGTTCTCCTGGGCCAAGCACATGAGTTCCCTGAGCCATGCCCTGAGGTTCAGGATGCATGCCACAATAGACTCCTTGTGAGACCTGCCTTCACCTTCCCAGTCATCTCAAATTAAATCTAGAGGTCCCCTCACCCTATGCCCATATAGCAACTCAAAGGATGAAAAAACTGTGGATTCTGGGGAACCTCTCTGTAAGCAAGCAACAGATGGGGAAAATATTTGTCCCCCTCCCTCTTAAACTGATCTGCAAATGCCCGTAGCATAGACTTGATTGTAGACTTTAACCTCTCAACAAGACCATTAGTCTGGGGATGGTAGGGGGTGGTCTTTATGTGCTTCACCCCACAGGACTTCCACAGACCAGCCAGCAGGTCTGGCATGAAATTAGCACCTCTGTCAGTATTTCTTTTGGGAAACCTACCCTGCTGAAAATCTCTAACAACGCATTTGCCAACTTCTCTATCTCAATGGAGGATAAAACCACTGCCACAGGGTATCATGTAGTATAATCAACTACCACTAGGATATACTTTTTCCCTGTGGAACTTAGGGTACTCAGAGGACCCACAATATCCATAGGTACCCTCTGAATTGGCTCCACAATCATAGGCAAAGGCATCAAAGGAGTTCTCACCTTGTCTCCTGACTTGCCTATGTTTTGGCACTGCTCACAGGTTCTGCAGTACCCTGTTATATCTCTGGAAATTCCAGGCCAATAGAAGTTCTGCATAATCTGCCTCTTTGTACATTTTATCCCATATGACCTGCAAAAGGAATATCATGGGCTATGGCTAGAAGCACCAGATGGTAGGCTCTAGGCACTACCAACTGCTGTACTCTCTCACCATCTAGCCCTCCCTCAGGAGTCCACTCTCAGTATAGTAATCCTTTGTCCAAGTATCCAGATTACTACTTTCCTTGAGAATCAGGTGCCTCCCTATCTACCTGCCTCAGGCCTTGCAATGTAGGGTCTGAGAGATGAGCCTGTCTCAACTCTCTCCTTGTAACCCTTCCAGCTTCCCTTCCACAGGAAGTCTGGCATCATCTGGCAGTGGTGCCTCACTGTGAGCCTGGGTACTACTACTCACCTCTACCTTTGCAGTCACTCTGTCCAAAGGACCATCAGTCCCCCCCAAGCAGCTGTGGCTCACCTTCAGTCTCACCGCTACAGAGTAGCTCCCTCCCTGAAGTAACCACCTCACCAGTCCTGGCTGCAGGTATGCAGTCTTTCTGGGTCTCCCCAGGCTACCAGACCCACATGCTTGTCTACTAGCCTTACTGCATGTAACGGCATAAACACATGGTACTGCCTCATCGAGAATCCTTTCCTATAAGGACATCTGCAGGATGGTAGTTTGATACCCTTGTTATCTCAAGACAACCTACTACTGGCATTTTGTCTTTCCCGCTTACTGGCTCCCTCAACTTTTGTTCCTCCCCTTGCCTCCATGGACACCTGTATGCCACATGGCCCCACTGATTGCATTCAAAACATTTAACCCTGGATCGTGGACGTGTACCTGGACTAGTGGCTTCCCTGCTACCAGCAAATCCTGTTGGGGCAGTCTGTGCTGCCCACCATGGGTTCCTTTAGACCCATGAGCAGTACTGGGGGTCCATTTCCTGTGCAGGGCTGCCCTGCTTGCCAGGTATAGGTCTCCCTTCTTCCCCAACTCATCTGAAGTGGCACACTGTCTATCAGCTAACCAGATCCTCATGTCCTCAGGCAAAGTGCTAAGGGCTTGTTCCCTCACCAAAAGATCTGCCAGCCCTTCAAAAGTGGTGACCTGACATCCACTCACCCACCTATGGAAATAAGTGCTCAGTTCAGCAACATATTCACACACACTTTTATCTGTTTGTATCTATACTCATGAAACTTTTTCCTATACATTTCAGGTGTTAGCTTAAACAATTCTAACAAGTGATTTTTTACAGCAGTATAATCAAAACATGCAATGTCAGACATTTTTGACAAAACAGTTACAGCTTTACCATGGAGTAAGGGGGCCAGGAACCATACCCAGAGCCTTTGTTCAACACCCTACTGTTTTCATACTCTCTCAAACATATGAATGAAACTATCAAAATTATCCCCCTCTTTAAACTGTGGAAGAAATTTACTGACTTTTTGTGCTTTTAGGTTCCAGTTACTCCCTTCCTCATTATCTCCATGACTCTCGCAAAGAGTCACCATTTCCCTCTCATGCTTTCTCTGCCGCTCCTTTTCCTCAGCTTCCAGGTGTAGCAGTTTATCATTCTCCTCAGCCTTTAGAGTCCTCAGTCACTCAACTGCTTCTATCTCCAAACGCCTGGCCTCCAACTCAAGTCTCTATAGCTCCAGATGGATTTTTAAGTCCTCTGCAGAAAGGTGGAGCTGTCCATTCTACGAGGGTATTATATCTCCACTGCCAGTCTGATTGTCCTCCTGGCTGCTATTTTCTGATGCAGCTATAACCAAGGCTGCAATCAGGTCTGCCTTAGTCAGGTTTCCATGCACCAGTCCACTAGCCTGTCACATCTCAGACAGCTGGCTCCTTGTCAACTTACCATACTCCTCTGCTGACATGCTGCCTGCTCACCCTGACTAACTAAACTAACAAAAGAAATAAAACAAGTGTGATCTGAACTCTTTAAGTATTCACGGCGTGGCTGATTTAGAGTACAAAACACCTTAAGTGCTCACTGTACACTAGCTACAGGAATTCACTCTACCCACACCACTACAAGCCAATTAGTATTTACCAACAATTTAATATGTGGTGTGGATATCCCACCTTTGTCAAACAATTAAAATGTGATGCCCGTGCCCTGGCCCAGCAATCAAGGAGCCTCAATCCTCACAACTAACACCAGTGAGGGGTGTCTCGAATAGGAGGAAAGGATAACAAATACAAACAGCAAAGTGCAATTTCCCTTAAGAGCACACAGAGATCACAGTCAGTCAAGGGCTGGTCGCTCCCTTGCTCTTCAGGTCCTCAATAACACTCCCCACTGGCACAGCTATAGGGTCCAGATCTCAGCCTACTGGGTAAGCTAAAATTTCCAGCACCCTCTCTGTCCAAGCAGTGCTTCGTGTCCCTGCCCAAGTAGCTGACACACACACACACACACACACACACACACACACACACACACACACACACACACACACACACACACACACACACACACACACACACACACACACACACACACACACACACACACACACACACACACACACACACACACACTTTGAGAAGAGTTTATACAACCACACAGACACTCCTGGGGAAGGCTGGCACATGTTCTCCAGTTGTGCCCATTTTCCCCAGACTATACGGTAGTACCAGCTGCCACCACCCACTAATATTTATCAGCTACTCAAAGGCCCTTAAAAGGGTGTACAATTATTACTGTGCAATATTATTATCCAATTGGTAGTATAGCCCAGGGCTAAAGCTATTGAAGTGGCTTTGTACAATTTACTAAAGGCATGCAATTACTCTAAAGCACTTAAATTATCTTTACAAAAACAGCTGCAGTTGAAAGGGTTTAAAAATATTTAATAACAAATAGTCAAAACACAAGACAATATTTTTACTACACAGTGCTAGTCAAGAGTACAGAGATCACATAGAAATACTTAAAATAATTCAGTAGTACAGTTCTGACATCACAGAAAAACACAATCTATTTTTTCTAGTTTCTAGCTATTTCTAAGAGAAAACACAAGTCTAAAATAAACTTACATATAGAGAGAAACAGTGCTGGTAAGTTGGATGGTCAAGACAAAAATGCTTAATGCTCTCTGATTCTCTTTGTTTTTAAAATCACATTCCTGGTTCACATTACATCATTTTTCACACTTCCTTGGGTTGCATTACATGATTCTTCACACTTCCCTGTGTTCCCAGGCTAACAGAAACTACATTTATATTCTTCACCTCTGGGCAGAAACCAGAGCAATAAATGACATTTATGCATGCAAATTCTGGTCATTAACTCTGGCCTTAAAACAATAGGCAGGATGCCCCACTCTAGACTCACTGGCTCCGAGTCCTAACATCAAAGGGTTGCAACATGCTTTGCTTGGTCAGTAGAGTGCACTGTTGTTACATTTTTTCCAGTTCCATATGTAACACTATTTTTACCATTTAAGACAACAAGCCTGTGGTTTACATTAATATTTACAGTTGACATAATTATCTCCAAAATTCTATCTGGCTAGGCTGGCAGCATTCATCTATCTTCACCCAATATTCAAAACAGCCTTCTTAAAAATCCCCTTAATCTTCATAGTTCTCTCTATTACAGTTTAAAATGTGACTATATCTATTATTATAGTTAGCAACCACAACTTCCCTCATCTCATTCAGCAATTCCAATGGATTTGCCCTTTCCAAAATGTATTAGCAAACTTAGCAGCTTCCAATAAGAAAGTACTAACACCAGACACCAACCTTAATAGTGTTGCAAACTTGCCCTTAACTTAATTATTTTTCTGACAGAAAGGATGTGTACTTATAACATGAAAAAAAAAACAAAAAAAAAGGTTAGCTTCTGATAAATGTTGGCTTCATATATCCCTTCGCCACAGTTTTTCCGATCGTAATGTCAAGATAGTTAATACTTTCAAAGCTGACATTTCATGTAAATGTTAAAAAATCAACTGTTTGATTCAAATAACCTCCCCCACATTTTGAATGTCCACCTACAAAAAATAAGGACATCATCCACAAATCTCAAATAAAGAACAATCTGAACCCAAAACTTGCAATCAATAAGGTACAGATTTTCCCAGTACCACAAAATAATATTTGCAAAAACAGTGACAGAAGCAGCCCCCATGGCCACTCCCCTCACTTGCTCATAATATTATCCTTCAAAAAACACAAACTTGTTCAACATCACCAGTTCCCCATATTGATCTCATGCTTGTACCAATAGCCACCACTTTACAGAACCAATCCATTTCTGATTAGTGTAGCATAACAAAAAAAAGACCTTATACATCAATAATAGCAAACTAGATATTTTCAAAAAAAATTGCATTTTACAATTTTACTCAGACAGTGCCATGACTCTTTCAACAGATACATCTTATCTTCAAAAAAACGCCTTTAATTTAAAATCCACTCATTTTGACAAGGGTTTCTGTTTTGATTCTCCTTTTGCTGTTATAGGTTGCAGTAGTCAGTCCACTGCATTTTTATGCATTTTATATTCCATTTGATTGCAGCCTCACTGTTTGCCATAACCATTAGCATTACATGCAGAAATGTGACTGAACAGAGCTGTTCTTCATACATACGGCATTTTGATTTTCTTTCTTTACATGGTCTAATCTTGCTATTGTCACTGATGAGATAACAAATGCAGAACAGAACTTGGGCTTGTGCTGAAGAAAAAAATGCTCTGGCTTAGTGCAAGGAATACAATTTCTAATAGTATATACATATATATATATATATATATATATATATATATATATATATATATATATTTATAGGTTCATAGGTTCATAGGTTCATACTAGGCTATCTGCCCGAGGGCATTTACAAGCCTAGCCCATCGTTTTGTGGCTTACGCCACCCCTTTAGTATGGGGAACTATACCCATTATTTTGCTGTGCCTCTGTCGAGCAGTGACACTGAGGTAATCCCTGGGGTATATCTGTGATCTCCCATCCATTGGTCAAGATTTCTCTTGAACAAGGCCAGCGAGGTGCTCTGCCTCACATGTACCGGGATTTTGTTCCACAGCATAGGAGTCTTTGGGTGATGAATCTATCCCTCCAGCACGTCCTATTAATAGCCGTGTCAAGGTTTAAGTCTCCGCCCTTGTGGCTCTGATGGATCTAGATTTTTGAGGTGAAGCATATTCATCAAATCTGGGTTTGACATGGCCTTGTATGTTAGGCAAAGGTCACCTCTGAGCAGCGACTGAATAGAGCTGGAGTTCTTTCAGTCGGGCAGCATAGGACAGATTTTTGAGACCCTTTATCCTTTTGGTGAGGAACTTTTGTGGCCTCTCCAGCTGCTGCAAGTGTCGGGTCAGATACATTCCGAATGGGGCATTGTACTCAATCATTGGTCTGATGAGTGATGAGTAAAGGGAGACTATGACCTCCCTTGATCTAGATGAGAATCCCTTCATGATAAGGTGGGCAATGTAGAAGGTCTTCCTAACTACTTTAGCTACATGGGTGTCGAATGACAGACTACTATCAACCTGGGTCCCCAGGTCCCTGATAACTTCTTCTGTGCTCAGTGGATTGCCACCTGTTTGGTGGCTAGGGTAACCTTGCTTTTCGAAGGGTATGACTATGCATTTTTGGCATTTAACTTTAGGCCGTGGCTCTGGCACCAGTTATCCATTTCTGTGAGACCCTTCTGAAGGATATCTGTATCAGATGTGTTTTCTACTATGGCCCAGTTTGCAGTCATCTGCAAACTTTGTCAGCCATAACCCTCCTGTGTTTGCTTGTACTCGGAAAAGTAGATGCCAAACAAGAGTGGGCCCAGGACTGGGCCCTGTGGGACACCACTTGTGACAGGCTTTGAGTCTGACATGGCGCCAGCAACTCTGACCCTGTGGGTTCTGTCACTCAGCCAGTTTGCAACCCATCTTGTGATGTATGGGTTGACATTTAAGCTGATGAGTTTTTCAATGATACCCGAGTGGGGTATTGTATCGAAGGCCTTAGCCAGATCGAGGTAGGCTGTATGGACTGCCTTTCCCTCATCAATGGCTTTGTTGACTGTTTCGAAAAAGTCAACCAAGTTTAAAAGGCATGATCTGCCTTTGACAAAGCCAAACTGGGTTGGCTCCAAAGTCTGCAAATTCCCTATGTCTTTATTTATGAGGTCCATTATGATCCTCTCCATGGCTTTGCAGATAAGGCTTGTCAAGCTAATGGGCCGGTAATTTCCAGGGTCGGTGGAGGCACCGCCTTTGTGAAGTGGTACCACTGTTGCAGTGTGCCACTCCTGATCCAGAGATAAGACTTTGATTAAACAGCTGTCCTAGCTGTGGGTTTAATTCCTCATTGAGTTCATGGAGCACACAGCCGGGGACACCATCAGGTCCCATGGATGCTGTGTTTTTGCTTTGGAGAGCAGTTCTCACTTGCTGGAGATGTTTGGGGGCTGCAATCGTTTGGTATAGATATCTCTCCTTTGGGGAGGGGATAAGTTTGCACTGAACCTGTCAGCCAGTATGTTGGCAATGTCTGTAGGATCAGTAATCTTCACATCATTTTGAACTAGCTCTGAGCATATCTGGGAGTTTCCTCCCAGGTTTCTAACATAGCTAAAGAAGGCCTTATAATTGTCTTTTGAGTCTTTAGCTATTTTTCTCTCGAAATTTGCTTTGGATGATTTTATGAGAGCTCTTAGTTTTTACTTATAGTGATCAAGGGTGTCTTACCTTTTAAGGATTTTGCTCTATCTTGTAGTAGCTTCCTCCTTTTGTTGTAAAGTTTGTTTATGGCTGGGGTCCACCAGACTGGACGCTTGCCTTTGGTACAAAGAGTCTTTGTTTTGCTTGGGATTGCCTTATCCATGCAGTCCTGCAGGTGCTGGTAGAAGGCATTTGTAAGTGATTCAGCGGCTTGAGTACTGTTTTCCGCCGGCTCGGGTGCCTTAAAGGAGACCACACTAGTCTTTAGAAGTGTGAAGTCGGCTTTTGAGAAGTTCTTTACTGTGGTCTCATTTATTTCAGGTCGGGGTGGGATGAGGACCTCCAGCGAGATTAGTTTCTGATCTGATCTCACCAGTGAGGGTACACCTCTGGTGTTGAACATTGTGCTCCCATGTTCGTGATGATGAGATCAAGTATGTTATCTTCTCTTGTGGGGATGGTGACTAGTTGTTCCATGGCATTTGAGTTTATGAATTCCAGGAACTTTTGGGCTAGGGTGTTTGGGCTTGAGTAGTGTTCCCAGTCTATATTAGGGTAATTGAAGTCACCTAGTATGATGGTGTTTGGTGATACATTTATCCCCTCTAGTGTTTTCAGGAAGGCCATGTGAGGTTCCTGAGTTTGTGAGGGTGGCCTGTAACATGCTACAATTTGCAGAGCAGTCTTGCCTATGGTTAATTGCACTTGGATGGTCTCCGATGCATCGTGCATTGCCACCAGTCTTGAGGTGTGGGTGTCCTTGATGAATATGGATACCCCCCCTCCTTTCTTGGTATTGTCCGGATTTTGGAGCCGGAACGCATGATATGAGGTAAAATATATCATGCATATATATATATATATTTTTTTTTTTATGCCTATGTAATAACTAAGCAAACTTGCTTTGTTTCTGTTCCCGTAATGGGTGCATCAGTGTTGGTGATGAGGAACTGTTGGAACAGCACCCTGCAAAAAATTTGCTTTCTGATAGAAACAAACTCCAATGAATAGAGGTCATAGTTACAGCACATACATACTGTGTGTGAAGTGAGGCGTATGGTAATTAACAGACACTTTTAAAGAAAAAAGAAAGAATGAATATTGCATTCAACATCAGCCCTGGAAAACTGCTATTGCTTCAGCAGAAAAAGTTGTCGATAAATAAAATGAGGAGCAGAGTGTTAATAATTGCTACAACCCTGCTGGTACAGTATGCTCAAAGTAAATAACAGAATTTAAAGATCTTTAATATAGTTTGCAGTGTCTTACTCTAAAAACTATTGTGCTAAGTTATGCATTGTCCTTTTCCATGAAAAATAGATATAGTGGAATGTAACATGATTGAATAATCAGGAAAACTAATTAGTAGAAAGTGTTGCTTCCATTTAATTATAATCATTTACATTTCATAACTATGGTATTTCATTAATGGTACAGATAACACAAGGAAACTTATCAAATATGTTAAAATGATGGAAAGTTCTGTTCTGTTCTGTTAAATATAGTAATGTCAATGCAAGCTGGTGGTTTTTAATCAGGAATGCATTTTAGATCTATATATATCAGATAACATTCACCCATTAGTTAATTGCCTATGCTATTCTAACGTGAAGAATATTTCACTAAAAGGGCCAATGACGCTAAAAGAAGTGAAGTGAAAATCCATCATAGCCAACATTACTTAATAACAAGAAAGGAGAAGAAGTTGAGTTAACAAGTGTGGTCATTAAATGAATCACAGTGATATTTTCACTGTAAAGTCATGCTGACATCAAGTGGAAGGAACACCATTCAACAAATATAAGAAAACAACAGCCCTCTGTACAGATTATTAATAAACTGTCATGAACATTAGGTGCAGTGGCAAAAAGATGGACATGATTTAGAACCGAAAAAGTAATGCTACTCACAGTTCCCAATCCCAGTATACACATACAGACGCAGACAAACACGCACATTCATATACTACTACAAACCTTTAAAATAGAAATCTACTTCATTACAAATTAGAAAAGGACGACTGATGTTAAATGCCCTCTTTTTGATATAAGCTGTCACAGAAAACCTATATTTTAGAAGACAGTTTATAGAAAATGTTAAGAAACAAATTGATAATAAATAGCCAGTAAGGCCTACCAGTGAGATGAAGCAGTTTCATCATAGAATAACAGGTGCAATTACTACTTAGGTTCATAGGTTGGTACTAGGCTATCAGCCCTAGGGCCTATACAAGCCTAGCCATAACAATTCCCTGGATATTTCTTCCGACAATATTTACTTCCCTGGACCCTGTCTAGCAGGGCGACTAACATGATCCCCGGCGTGCATTTCCTATCTCCCATCCAATCGTCAAGGTTCCTTTTGAAGATGGCCAAGGAGGCACTCTGCTTGACATGTATGGGCAGTCTATTCCAGAGTACGGGGAGTCTCTGGGTCAGAAACCTATCCCTCCAGCATGTTTTGTTCATTGTGATGACAAGGTTTAGATCCCTTGAGCGTGTGGCTCTGAGAGATTCGGATTTCTTTAAGTGGAGCATGTTCAACTGCTCAGGGTTTGACATGGCCTTGTATGTTAAGCAGAGATCACCTCTGAGTAGAGGATATGCCACAGAGTATAGCTGGAGTTTGTTTAGACGGTCAGCATAGGGCATCTGCTTTAGACCAGTAATTCTTTTAGTGAGGTATTTCTGTGGCCTTTCCAGCTGTTGCGGATGTCTTGTGAGGTACATACCAAATGGGGTGTTGTACTCTATAATGGGTCTAATGAGGGATGAGTACAGTGGGACAATGACCTCCTTTTTTCTGGATGAAAAGCCCTTAGTGATGAGGTGTGCCACATAGAAGGATTTCCTGACTGTTGTGGCGATGTGGTTATCGAAGCTGAGACACTGTCCACCTGTGTCCCTAAGTCTCTCATCACACTTTCAGTGTTTAGTGTACTGCCACCTATGTGGTAATTCATGGGTACATGTTTTTTCCCAAAGGGGATAACTATACATTTCTTGGCATTAAGCTTGAGCCCATGGCTCTGGCACTAAGCATCTGTTTCTGTAAGGCCCTTTTGTAGAATATCCACATAATTTGGGGATTCAATAATGGCTCCCAGTTTGCAGTCATCTGCGAAATTTGTTAGCCAGAGTCCCTTAGTGTTGGCCTGTACTTCAGAGAAGTAGATGCCAAACAAGAGCAGTCCCAGGACTGAACCCTGGGGTACTACACTTGTCACTTGTCTGGAGCTGGATTTGGATTTGACTACTTTTACAGCCTGGGTTCTGTCAGTAAGCCAGATGGCAACCCATCAAGTGATGTAGGTATTTATGCCCAGCTTAGTAAGTTTATCTATGATGCCCGAGTGGCGGATGGTGTTGAAAACCTTGGCGAGGTCCAGATAGGCTGTGTGGACTGCCTTACCCTTGTCCACAACTCTGGAGACTGATTTGAAGAAGCCAATCAGGTTCAGGAGACAAGATCAGCCCTTCACAAACCCAAATTGCATGAAGTCCAGTGTTTGAAGTTTGCCAATGTCTTTATTTATAAGTTCCATGATAATGCATTCCATGCCCTTGCAGATCAGGCTCATCAGATTGATGGGATGGTAGTTCCCATGATCCAAGGTAGATCCCCCTTGTGGAGTGGGATAACTGTAGCTGTGTGCCACTCAGTGGGCATGAAGCCTGAGGTGAGGCTATGATTAAATATGACACTTAGGTGAGGTGCCAGTTCATTTTTTTGTTCATGTAGTACACAGCCCAGGATGTCATCTGGTCCCATGAATGCTGCATTCTTAGCTTTGAAGAGTGCAGTTTCTACCTGTGTGGCCATGATTACTGGAATTTTGCAATCCTTTGGTATTGAGATGGGCCATTTAGGGGGTGAGAGGTGGGTGAAGTTGGCACTAAATCGATCTGCCAGGATATTAGCAATATCCTTGGGATCAGTATATTTAATGCCATTCTGTTGTAGCTCAGAGCAGATATGAGCATTGCCATTTAGATTCTTGACATAACTATAGAATGCCTTGTGGCTGTCTTTGGAATCTTTGGCAATTTTATTTTTGTAACTAGCTTTGGAGGATTTTATGAGGGATCTCAGCTTTTTACTGAGGCTGGTAAGGGAGTTTTTTGCATCCTGGGATTTTCCTCTTTTCTGCAACAGTTTCTTCATTCTGTTGTATAGTTTGTTTATGGCAGCAGACCACCAGATTGGCTTCCTTTTTTTGAAGGAGAGCGTCTTGGTTCTATTTGGGATGGCACGATTCATGCACGAGTGGATGTGCTCGTACAGTGCCTTAGTCCCTTAGTGCTAGTTAATTAAGATATCACATTTCCAAATTAAAAGTAAACTGATTTAGCACATATTTTATTTTCCTACAGTACTCGCCATGATTAATTTTATATATCTAATTTAATTCTACATATTTATTATTTGGCCAGTGTGGGGACCTGTATTCCCTCCACTTCTTTTAGTCAATGAAAGTTCTCATCGATGCTGTATTGCTGTATTATTTTTCCATGTTTATCTTTAAACAGTGGAGTTTATTTTCAAACTGTGTACACTTAGTATAGTTTCTGTAGAATGCTGTCCTTTGCTTTACCATACTGTAGAAACTCTCCTGACTTGCACTGGTACATTAATAGTAGAATCAGTACTGCATGTCAATAGGTATGCATGTCTCTTGCCTGAAGTGACAGAGGAGGACTCTTGTGGTTATGTCAGCTACTCAGTCATTCAATATACAACTGTAGCCAGCTGAAGCAAACATATCAACAACATATCACTCTTTACAACTCATTCATTAAACCATTGCACTTTACTCTACCATTAAATAAGATGCTTTTATTGTTGATGGCTCCTCATACTTAATTTTACCAAAATGAGAATAAGATACTGTTACCTGAAGTAAGCCTAATTAGCATAACAGAATAAGCAATGTTACAGTGAATGACAATCCCCTGGATTCAATACATTCCATGCAAGAATAAGACTATTCTTGCACGGAATGGTTTGCGTCCATTTAGCACAGCAGCATATTTTGAATATTCATGAAGGCATGCTGCTGTACTTCCTATATGGACACAAACAATGAAGGAGTGCAAGCGGCATGTCCAAGTAGTGCATGGACACTGACCATGCTCCCTGCCCTCAGAAAGTGCTGCATGGCACTTTCTAAGCTGAAATGGATAATACTAGAAATTTACTCTAATATTATGCCAGTATTTCAGTGTCTGCGGACAATTAAATGAGATAATGATCATTTCAGTGTCCACAAACACTGAAAGAAATATCAGCATGAAGAAAGCAATGCAGGCGGTGTGTGACAGGTTCTGTGACACACTCCACTGCATTGCTAAAGTGCCATATGACATCTCTGCAACCTGCTAAAGCAGGAAATGTGTGCAAATGCACAAATAATGGGGGATAAATCCCTCAAAATGGTCAAGCACACACATTGCCCACTAAATATAGAAAGTTGATAGAGAACAGGTCATGCATTAGCATGAATTACTGAAGGGTAGAAGTTTGAAAGCAAATGTATGCCAATATTCCCATAGAGCAGTGCATGTTGACAAAGGCACAAATGATGGGGGGGAATAAATAATAAATTAGGGACACGTCTGAAAAATTGCCCTCACACTTAGAAAGTTTATAGAAAACAGGATATGTATTAGCAGGCATCACTGAAGGAGAGAAGTTTGAAAGCCAAATGAATGCCATTATTTCACAACTGCAGTCCTCAATGAGTTATCAGAACACCACAAGACTCACTTATATCACATAGTAATATAATAATAATATAAACTTTTTTTTTCTAGTCTAAGGAATGTTTAAGCATAGCTAAGTGGGTGTGCATGTTATGGCCATCTGCTTAGCATAGCTTAAACATCTCCCTAGGAGATAAATGCAAATATAGAAGCAAAGTTTCCAAGCCTAGATAGTGTAGTGGTTAGAGTCCCAGCTTTCTATGCAGGTGTTCACGGTTTGAGTACCAAAACAAGAAACTTATTTTTCTATGGGAAAGTAGTGTTAAAATTATTTTTGTAATCTTAAATTATGTAGCAACTGTTTTTTTGTCAACAAGAGTAGTGTAGCAGGTCCAAAAGTGAGATGTCAGTCTAGAAAATATGTGAAACCCCCATATAAACACAGTGTCTCATACAGTATAGTCACACAAGAATATAATTTAATGAAAGCACATTGAAGGATGTCATGGAAGGTAAACATAAACTTATAATATGTCAGTAATGATGAATAAATCCCACAATTTTGATGCTTTATAAAATGAAATGTGAGCAATGCTAAGTAGTGCTCAGCTATGCTAAGCTGGTGTAAGCATTGCTTAAATGTAAATGCTAAGTAATAAGTAGCCCAGCTAAGTGGATTTGTGCATTGGTAAGCAGTGCTCAACGTCTATCCTTTTTAGCACTGCCAACCTTAGCTGAGCAGGTTTGCGTGTTGCTTAGCTTAGCTCAGAATATTCAAAATGGTCCAATGATGGCAAAAGGCAGGAATTTTGCTCTATTTAAACCTCACAAATGGGAATACAGCCATAACAAGTTGTAGCTCATCCTTGGAGGCACTATGGCTTGAGTAGGAGAGAGTTTGCACTTTCGGGCACAATGCTGGGGCCTTCAGGAGTCCAGGGTTATGGTTGGACTCCTAGTGAAAAACCATGAGATGAGACTGCTGCAGGGTCAGTAACAGGGCTCCCAATACAAATTGGAGGCCTGGGACCATCTTGCACATGATCTCACCAATGCTACTGGCATCGCTCAAACTGGTGAGCAGGTCCAGCACCATTTTGCTGACCGCAAGCATAGGAAGAGGGAGCTTTTGGACCAGTGGACCTAAGACACACGGGCAGAGAATGTCCCAGAAGTGTGTAGGTATCAGTATCATTTAGTGCTTACCAAAGTCCAGCCTGTGTATGTGATTGATAGGTATGCATAACTGTTTCTTTATCTGCTGTACAGCTGCAGAGGAGAGGGCTGCAAGCATAGATGCCCATACCAGCAGGTTCCTAAGGCTGAGCTGGGAGAGGCTGTTGAGTACAAATCTAGCTTGCAGTATTCAGGGCAAATAAATAGAAAGGAGTAGAATGTCAATTGCCAGTAGGTTAAAATGTGTACTGTGTGTAATGAATAAATGAGACGTTAGCAGAGTAATACTGATGTACAGAATATTTATCAATAAAAGTGCCAGCACCCTTCAATAAAACTAAAAACCCCAGACTGTTGTATTTACTTTGGTATGTAGTTGTATGAATCTAAATGTTTACAGGTTCTGCACAGCAACTATGGCTCTGACACTATGAATTAAGTGAGGCACATCTGACAAAGAATGTGGAGCTATAAAACAGGAGATCAACTATATGAACTGTTCCATGCACCAAGATCTGATCCCAGAATAGTAATCTCTAAACTATTATACTGTATCCCTTACAGCAGTGCTTTGTGTTAACCATTGCTTTCCAGATTGTAATGTGTCAAAGTATTAATACACAGTACAAGAATTATCTGCCATGCATGAATATCAGAATCACAAGGTCAGATTGTTCAACCAAGAGAGTATTAGGCAGAAAACTGTCAAACAAGAGACAGTCATTCCTCAATAGCTGAGTGTGTTGAAACACAGCCTTGTTATTTTTTGTTTGCACAAACAGGCACGGTTCGAATCCCGGGAGTAGTAGTAAGCTGTATGTATAATTTCACCCAAGAATATGTGAATATGTGTAGAAACAGTTAGGTAGTGTTAACAGAAATTTCCTCTACAGGTCTGCCAGGTAAGGAAATGTTTCTATTAGCTGTAAGAAGGCTGTACAAATACACTGTGTACACCACTTTCACTGTCCAACCCCAAGGCTGCAAATAACACCAAGATAAGTACATACACCAAGTGGTTTCTTCTGATAAATGTCCCTCAAGTGTCACGCTGTCACTGCTAGTGGTCGCTGCTGCCAATATCCAGGGTGACAGAAAGAAATCCAGATGGAGTATGGCAGTAGCACACACACACACACACACACACACACACACACACACACACACACACACACACACACACACACCATGAGTGCAGGGCACCCCTGTCAGTAACACATATGCAACCTTGAATATGTGAATATGTGTAGAAACTGTCAGGTAGTGTTAAAAGATATTCCCTCCACGGGTCTTCCAGGTAAGGAAATGTATGTATTAGCTTTAAGAAGACTTTAATAATACACTGTGTACAAACATTACACTGCCCAACCCCAGGCCATAGCTAGATGTAAAATGAGGTCATACCTGCAGAGTAATGAGTAGAGTAATGATCAGCACAGTTGTGAACAATTGAAGCCTATACAGCTGTTAATTGATATCTCTCTCTCTCTCTCCCCCCTCCCTATCTGCACCAATAATTTATACACATAATCAACAGGTATGTTTTTGTCTAAAACTACTGATGGGACATGTGTTCTATTTTCTACAAATATTGAATCATTCGATTATTAATGTTTCCCGTTCAAATACTATCACTGGTGGCCTGTTGCTATCAGTGTAACATGCATGCTGTTATGATGCTTACTGTTGTTTCATTTATGCATGTGTTTTTCTTGCTATACAACTGTTTCAAATCTGTTGTTTTGGGTTAACTAGAACACCTACGCATGCTGTTAAAACTAATTTTGAAATGTTTTGTTCATGACTAACCAACATATTTTGTAAAACCTCACACCATAGCATGTCTCAAAAGGCAGATCCCAGTGGACCTGCCTGTCCCATCTCATCTGGCCATGGCACTGGGCTCCAGCACATCTGGGACCCAACACCCAGGACCTCCACTTCCACTGGTCCCACACCACCTGGGGGGTTGAACTGTCTCAGGGCCCTGGGCATGGACAGGAAACTGTCACCCATAGCCAGGTCCAAGGTTTGGTGCGTAGCTCAATCCAAAAGGAGTTTGGTGGACAGCTGCACCGGATTGAGGGCTGCCTGGCACATCTTGAGGGTCAGCCTGCCCTTCCTGTCCAGCCCCCAGCACAGCCACCTTTGGGGTCATGAAGGTGCAGTGGTGACTGCCCATGGATGAGGACTTCAGTCCCACTGTATCCATTTGGGGATCATGGGTGTCTGATTCCCAACCACCCTCCCCATCCAAGGTGTATACCCCCCACATGTGTCATACACCACTCCTGTCTGATATCTTGTCTGTCTTATCTGTCTTCCTACCCAACTTACTCCGCAAATATAGCTACTATCCTTCCCCAACATCCCACTCTCACCTTAAAAAAGAGGGCATCTGTTATCTCCCAAAAAATATGTCCCTTACGTAGCTGTCCATTTCGCACAAGTGTCCACTGGACACATGTAATCTGGTCCAATTGGCTTGACAACACATTACTCTTAGGGGTTTGAGCATCCAAATTCACCTACAAATTCTGTAGAAATTCACAGCTGTTGCTGTAGAAGAAATGGACAGCTATGAACCTTTCCTATACCTGTCCTGCACATCCCTAGCTATGTTTCATACTGTACTTCCCTCTGCATGCCCTTTTTTTTCACCACTTTCCTATCACCCTTTTTTCTTTTCTTTTAAAGACATTAGTGTGGAGGTAAGTGGGAATAAGCGGTGGTAAGCAAAGCTAAAATGGAGTAACTGTAGCTTGACATCACTTACTGTCATGTAAACCCAGGTAAACCCACATATAACTGCTTAAAAGTGCCTTAATCACTCTGTAACCATCAGACCTTGCCCAGAAATAATATAGTCAGCCCCACCAATTGCTGAACCCATGATACTGTGCTCTATAATCACAGCAACATACCACTAGCCTGTGAGCTGTGAGCATCTACAATGGTTCATAGGTTCATAGGTTGGTACTAGGCTAGCCATAACAATTCCTTGGCTATTTCTTCCCACACAATTTACTTCACTGGACCCCTGTCTAGCAGGGTGACTGACGTGATCACCAGGGTGAATTTCCTTTCTCCCATCCAACTGTCAAGGTTCCTCTTGAAGAGGGCCAAAGAGGCACTCAGTTTGATATGTATGGGCACTGTATTCCAGAGTCTGGGGTGTCTCTGGGTCAGCAACCTATCCCTCCAGCATGTTTTTTTATTGTGATGACAAGGTTTAGATCCCTGGAGCGTGTGGCTCTGAGGGATTGGGATTTCTTTACGTTAGCATGTCCAACAGCTCTGGGTTTGACATGGCCTTGTATGTTAAGCAGAGATTGCCTCTGAGTAGACACTATGCAACAGAGTATAGCTGGAGTTTTTTAAGGTTGTCAACATAGGGCATTTGCTATAGGGTTGTGATTCTTTTAGTGAGGTATTTCTGTGGTCTTTCCAGTTGTTGCAGATGTCTTGGGAGGTACATACCAAACTGTTGTACTCTATAATGGGTCTAATGGGGGAGGAGTACAGTGGGACAATGACCTCCTTTTTTTGGATGAAAAGCCCTTAGTGATGAGGTGTGCCACATAGAAGGATTTCCCGACTGTTGTGGCGATGTGGTTATCGAAGGTGAGACTATTGTCCACCTGTGTCCCTATGTCTCTTATCACACTTTTGGTGTTTAGTGTACTGCCACCTATGTGGTAATTCACAGGTACATGTTTTTTTCCCAAAGGGAATAACTATACATTTCTTGGCACTGAGCTTGAGCCCATGGCTCTGGCACTAAGCATCTGTTTCTGTAAGGCCTTTTGTAGAGTATCCACATCATCCGGAGATTCAATAATGGCTCCCAGTTTGCAGTCATCTGCAAACTTTGCTAGCCAGAGTCCCTTAGTGTTGGCCTGTACTTCAGAGAAGTAGATGCCAAACAAGAGTGGTCCCAGGACTGAACCCTGAGATACTCCACTTGTCACTTGTCTGGAGCTGGATTTGGAGTTGGCTACGTTTACAGTCTGGGTTCTGTCAGTAAGCCAGTTGGCAACCCATCGAGTGACATAGAGATTAATGCCCAGCTTAGCAAGTCTAGCTACGATTCCAGAGTGGGGGACAGTGTCAAAGGCCTTGACGAGGTCCAGGTAGGTTGTGTGGACTGCCTTACCCTCGTCCATGGCTCTGGAGACTGATTCGAAGAAGTCAGTTAGGTTCAGGAGACAAAATTGTCCCTTCACAAACCCAAACTGGGTGGGGTCCAGTGTTTGAAGGTTGCCAATGTCTTTGTTTATAAGTTCCATAATAATACCTTCCATGGCCTTGCAGATCAGGTCATCAGACTGATGGGGTGGTAGTTCCCGGGATCCAAGGTGGATCCCCCCTTGTGGTATGGGATAACTGTAGCTGTGCACCACTCAGTGGGCACGAAGCTTGAGGTGAGGTTATAATTAAACATGACACTTAGGTGAGGTGCCAGTTCATTTTGTAGTTCATGTAGTACAGAGCCCGGGATGTCATCTGGTCCCATGGATGCTGTATTCTTAGCTTTGGAGAGTGTGTTTTTTACGTGTCATAGCATTATGAATTTGGCAATCTTCTGGTATTGAGATGGGCCATTTAGGGAGTGAGAGGGGGGTGAAGTTGGCACTAAATTGATCTGCAAGAATAATGGCAATATCCTTGGGATCAGTATATTTAATGCCATTCTGTTGTAGCTCAGAGCAGATCTGAGCATTGCCATTTAGATTCTTGACATAGTTATAGAATGCCTTGTGGTTGTCTTTGGAAGTTTTGGCAATTTTATTTTCATAACTAGCTTTGGAGGATTTTATGAGGGACCTCAGCTTCTTACTCAGGCTGGTAAGGGAGTTTTTAGCATCCTGGGATTTTCCTCTTTTTTTGCAACAGTTTCCTCTTTTGTTGTAAAGTTTGTTTCTGTAAAGTTTGTTTATGGCAGGGGACCAACAAATTGGCTTCCTTTAACAAACAGATCATGCATTTTGGTCATTTAACATTAAGAAAAAAAACATCAGTCCCAAGTCTCAAACCCATGACTCTGCACATTATAGTCAGTGCAATGTACCACTACATCATCTGAGATGTAGGAATCAATGTTGCTTTTTCAAACATATCATGCAATAAAGCATACAACATTAGGGAGAAAGCTCTGTGGAATCATTCAGTGTTTTGTATATATATATATATATATATATATATATATATATATATATATATATATATATATATATATATACATCTGTTGAAACATATATATGAAATGGATAAATAAGATATACATATATAAATATATAAAGAAAGGAAAAAAAAAATATATATATATATATATATATATATATATATATATATATATATATATATATATATGTGTGCATAACATGCAGTGCAGTCAGATCTCAGAACAATCCCTCTCAACCTCTTACTGCAAGACACCTGTACAAAGGTTGTAAAAGGGGAGAAATGGGCCAGATATAGGACATATTTCAACTATCACTGTTAGAAATGAAGATATTTACTACAGCAACATTGTGCATTTCAGCAGACAACTACTGAAGGATAGGAAGATAGAAACTGAAATGTTATGTCATTATTTACTGACATAAATCCTGGGATCATCACAGTGATTTACCAGACAAATGCAAAAAAATTGTGGAACAGAATAAAAGCATGGGCCAAACATCTGGACATTCCGTGAAAATCCTGGCAGTGGAGAGGTATGCTCAGAACCCCTTAGTACAATAAATCTGGAAAAAGCCTGACAAAGTGGGGGGACAAAGCCATGAAAATAGGAACATAGCCACAGCACACGATTAGATAAGCTGAGAAAGTTGATTTAGTAACACTGTATGTCCTAACATATATTGACTGAAATATCACAAGCCTGGGACTCAATTGCTTCTCATTAGCTAGTGACCTCAATCCCCACATCATCCCACTGATGTGTCAAGGATACATAACAGCCATGGGGACCAGACCAATTATATCAGCCAGACAACTGGACATCCTGTGAATGTGTGGATATAACACAACATTAGGGAAACTACACTCAGCTAACAAACAACATCTAAACTACAATCAGACTGACATAACACTACCCAGATCCAGCTTTGGGGCTGTACACATGCATTTGCAAATATAACAGGCACTACAGGGATGTAACACTAGTGGAAAACAGACACTGGTGTGAAAGTGCATACCCACAACCAATTGCACCACAGTCACAGCAACATACCAGTAAGCAAACTGAACACTACAGTATAATGTCTGCGTGAGCAACAATATCCCATTTGCCACTCACACATTACCCCTACATATACTGACCCAAGTCCCAGTATAGTGGGACTCTTGAGGTGCTACTGGACATGCCACGGTCTGCCTGTACAAACATATACAGGTGATAAGGAACAAGAAACCAGAGCAGCATCCACAGTCAGATAGAAAGGGCCCATGACACTCACATGTACCCACCTCCATACACAGCCCAAATAACATGTACACACTACACTGCTACACAATCATGACAGTCTGTTAACAATGGCCAGACATACACAGACTTCTCAAATGTACAGTTTCCCACAGAAAGCATAGGCACAGGGCTCATATCTATGGCCACTTTCTTGTTACATATGTGGGGGTCTATGACATCACTGGGATGGTAGCAGGAATGAAAGCAATAAATGATGATACTACATACCGCTGAATCTGAGTGCATGACATCTGGACAAAGCCTGACATAATTGGGGAAAAGAGGCTCAAAACAGAGGTATATTGGACATATTGCTGTTATAAATTTAGACAGTTGCTGGTATTACTGGGTTTGTTGTCACATATCCTTTCTGAGGGATATGATGTCAGTAACACCAATGGATGTTAGCATGTACTGACTGCATTCCACAAAGTATCCTACAGATTAACCAAGGACTATGACTGTCTGGGGAACAGACCAAGCATATGAACCACGCATCTGGACAGTGTCTAGGCCTCTGGACAGTGTAGAGGTATGACTGCAGTCATGTAACAGAATGAAAATTCCATGACAGCTGCTAAACATGTCACCCAGCACCTTATGAAGCAAGGTAAGACCAAAACGACAATCCCCCACATCAGCTCTGGGCAATTACCTATGTATATTCAAATATAGCATGCACTACAGGGATGGAACTGTTGTGAAAAGCAGATAGTGGTGCAGAAATGTCCACCCAAAAAACATTTGCACCACAGTCACAGCAACATACCAGTACCCAACATGAACTCCAGAGTACAATGACTGTCTGAACAAACATATACTGATTGCCAGTCACACACTACACTGACAAATACTGGCCAAAAGCACAGTGTACTGGGAATCCTGAGGTGTTACAGGACATTTCACAGTCTGCCCCTACAAGCATACAGACCTGATAGACCGCTTGCAGCCATAGCAGCATGCACAGTCAGATAGGTAAAGGATGTATGGCACTCACATTTGCTACTCTCCCTACCCAGCCCAAAAAACATCTACACACAACACTGCTACACAATATTGGCAGTCTGTTCACAATGACCAGACAAACATAACTGTCATATGTACAGATTTTCACAGAATTCCCAGGGTGTGAAATCATAATTGTGGCCATTGCTGCATACCATGGCCAGAAGTCTGCTAGGTTACTGGGATGAAAACTGGAGTGCAGTCAGTAATTAATGACATATCAGACTTCTGCACTTCGTAGTGCAGGGCATCTGGACAATGCATAAAGTACTTGGGGGCCAGGGGGCCAGAAAGAGACACATATCACACATAATGGTGTTACAAACTGAAACAGTAGCTGGTGTTACATGTGTTGTTGTAACATAACATCCCTGAAGGATATGATGCCTGGAACACCAATGGATGTCAACAGTTAGTGACTACAATCCTCACATTATCCTACCGACCCCACAAACATAGACATTGTTCGAGGAATTGAACAAACATAATAGGCAAACCTCTGGCCACTCTGTGGACAACATGCCAGTTGAGAGGTATGTCAGAGGCATATCACTGTTAGACATCAAGTCACTCGGTAAATGCATGTCCAGATGAACCCTGTCAATCTAGCAACCCTCCATGTGTATAACAGCACTAATGACATACAATCTGTACTGAATCCTGGACCTTTGTCTCTGATGTTGTTGGGCTGTCGCCACATGTCCTGTCCTGTGAGGTATTCCCACTTACTGTATGTGAAGCTGTAGCCCCCACACCTCCGTAATGTGCCCTGCATAGGTGAGGAAAAAGGGCAAGGACCACATGAAGGACATCCCATATGTTGGAACTAGCAGCAGTGTCCAGGCCCATACCAGAATACTATGTGGGCAACTACATAGCTGTATGACCTCAGCAATACCTGACAGGACAACATCAACCCCATCAAGTTAGGCTGAACTCCTGTGGTGGACAGCAGCAATACACAACTACCATCATAAGTGGAAATAATCGCAGGATAGGCCAAGAAGGAACAAGTGCCTCATAGGCAGCCATGTCACCTTGTTCTGCACAAGCAAATAAGGTCACGGGTGATATGCACTAAAGCTGTCTTTGAGTGCAAACTGGACACATCCACCAAGGCCAGTCAGTAGGCCTTCCAGACATGTGTCTGCAATTCCAGAGGCAACACACATATCTGCTCAGTAGTGGTGGTCAATAACACCACATTCACATATGCCATAGATATAGGCAACCGGCTGAAGATAGTTGAAGTGTAAACTTCACCCTCTGTGCCCCCATAGGTACACATATATATGTACAGCACCTGCCCCCCTCCCCTCATGATCAAGAAGCAGGTCTGTAATACCCTCTCAAAGGCAACACACAGATGACTCCATAGGCCTGATACCATTCCTGGCTTCATCCTATATGAACACAGGCATGGGCTCTCAGACCCATTTTGCAGTGAAGTCAACCACAGACTGAGCACCGGTGTCATCCCATCTGCACAGAGGACAGACAGAAAGTTGATAGAAAACAGGTTATGCATTAGCATGAATGTTCTGAAGGATACACATTTGAAACTGAAATGTATGCCATTATGTCATGACAGCAGTCCTCAATGGCATGGCCAAAAACCTCAATACTCTCCATTTAATATAATATAATATTAATATGCAATAAGAGAGAAATAAAAATATACAACTCAAATCCTCAAACCAAGGTAGTGTAGTGGTCAGAGTCCCAGCTTTGCATGCAGGTGTACACAGTTTGAGTACTTCAACAGACAATGCAATTCTACATGGGAGAGCAGTGTTAAAAGTACTATTTTCATAAAAAAATATGTGGTAAGTTATTTTTCTCACCCAGGGTAGTGTAGCTGGTGTAAAATACAAATGTGAGTGCATGTAACATCTGAAACCACCCATGTATTCATGTGTCCCATATAGTATAGTTACAACCCTTGCTATTGTAATGGAAGCACATTTTATATTTTTAGAAATATATAAAACAATATATATAATATAATATAATATAATATAATATAATATAATATAATATAATATAATATACTATCATATAGAAATATATATAAAAGATATTTTATAAGAATTAACTGTGAGCAATGGTGAGCAATGGCCAGCTATGCTGAGCAGGTTTAAGCATTGGTCAAATGTCAATGCTAAGAGGCAGGTAGCTCAGCTAAGCGGATTTGCACACTGGTCAATGTCACTAAATGAAGTCAACACAGATTAAGCCTCTGTAGGTTTAACCATATGTTGGCATCACTTAGCATTGTGCAAACCCAGGTAAACCTGCTTACAACTGCTTTAATCACTCTGTTTCCATTAGCCACTGTGCTGGCTAGCAACAAAATAACCCACCCTGTCAAGTCTCAAAACAGGGCTCTGTACAGCATAGTCAGAGTAATGAACTACTACACCATTTAAGTTGTAAGGATTGCTGATGCTTTTTCAAACATATCATGCAGTAGGGTCATTCAACAGTAGGGAAAAGATTCCATAGAATCAGTCAGGTTTTGCATTTATACATATACACTTGTATTTTTATTTTATTTTATTTTACATTTATTTACTGGGAAGGTCCAGCTGGACACAGGTCTGTTTTCAGCAGATGCCTGGGGAGAAAAGCTCCATAAGTATTACATTCTGTTAGTTAACATTTCCATGATACAAAAAAAAAAAATCAAGAAAACAGCTACATAATTATTGCAACATTAAATTAGTAACATTCACAAAAAATATTCATGCAAACAGGTACACAATTATTACAACATTACATTAGTAACATTCACACACAACCTCATTGCATTTACCTAGTACTCTAAATAAAAAAGTATGTTGTACATTAGTCTCTTTGATATGCTTTGCTAGAGCATTGAACATACTGCCCTTTTTTATATGGTAAATGTGTTCCCTGATCCTGTCTCTTAGATATCTATCAGCTTTGCCAACATAATATTTGTGGCAAATCTGGTAAGTTGCCAGGTAAACCACATGAGATTAATTACAGTTGGCACTAGTTTTTAAAGTGTATACCTCTCCAGTATCTGGATATTGAAAGACTATCTTTGGATCAATGAACCTGCAGAGCTGACATTTGGCGCAAGGTATAGCTCCACTATTATCTCCAGTTACTGTCATAATTTGATCTCTGGGGACAATATACTAACATCATAAATAGTCATTGGAACATTCTAATTTCAGATGAAAACATTTGTAGTTTGATTGGAAGACGTCCACAGTTTACGTTCAAACATAAGAAATTATTAAGAAGACAACTCTGCTACCCCAGAGATCAAATTATGACAGTAACTGGAGATAATAGTGAAACTATACCTTGCACCAAATGTCAGCTCTGCAGGTTCATTGATCCAAAGATAGTCTTTCAACATCCAGATACTGGAGAGGTTTACACTTTAAAAACTAGTGCTGACTGTAATTAATCTCATGTGGTTTACCTGGCAACTTACCAGATTTGCCACAAATGTTATGTTGGCAAAACTGATAGATATCTAAGAGACAAGATCAGGGAACACATTTACCATATAAAAAAGGGCAGTATGTTCAATGCTCTAGCAAAGCATATCAAAGAGACTAATGTACAACATACTTTTTTATTTAGAGTACTAGGTAAATGCAATGAGTCTTCAAGGGGAGGGGATATCAGAATCCGTACTGAGAATTTAGAAACCAAATGGATTCTGAAATTAAGAGCAAATATTGGTCATGGTTTAAATGACTGTATACCATTGAAACCTGTTTTAAAGAATAGACCACTTTGAAGGTAATATCGTGTGTTTCTATTATGGTATATTTAGTTTATTTATGTATTTCTTAGTTGTGTAGAATTTTTTAGACAGTTACATATGTGTATATATATTCTCTTACATATTTTTACACATTTTTTATACAGTATTAGTTTTCTACATTGTTTCTTATATAGTTTGTGTTCATGCCATGGCCCTTGCCATTGTCTCTTTAAGATGATTATCATTAGAACATGTGATTTAATGATTATTAGTATAAAGATAGGTGTGTTTGTGTCTTGTTTCATACACCTGAAGAAGCCTTGATGGTGAAAGAGCTTGTGTTTTTACAATAAAGTTACTTTGAGAGCCTGGAACCTTACCTTGGTATTGTTTTCTTGCTGGAATTTGAACTGTGGCTGTTACTGAGGTACCTGGTCACCGTTGGAATTGTTTTTCATTTTCTTTGATGAAAATACATGTTCAAACCTGGTCAGGGAGGCTGCCAGGAGACATACAGCAACACTGAGAGAGTTGCAGGGATCTTTTGTAAGCACTGGTGTTGTGTACTACATGTGAGAACAATCTCTTGTATTCTGCATAATTCTGGCCTATGGGGTAGAGTCAGAAAATGGAAGCATTTCCCCACACCACGAAACATCCAGGGGTGGATACAATTTGCAATACAGCACATCAAGTCTCCCAAAGGCATGTATGAAAATGTGTTTTGGTGTAATGAGACTATGGATTGACCTCACAGCCACAATACCAAAAGGTATGTGTGGAGCACAAGCAACACCTCTCTTCACCTGAAGACCACCACCCTGATGGTGAATTACACTGGTGGCATTGGCCTGCTCTGGAGGTGCTGTTCCAAAGCTGGAACTGGGCCTGTAGTCACAGTGGTGGGAATTCTGAAAAGTTCCAAATAACACACACATCTGGCCCAAATCCATCAGGCATCTGCAAGAATGCTGAGGACAGGGAGGAGTGTCAGCCTTCAACATGACAAAGACCCGAAGCATGCATCTAAAGCTACCTATGAATGGCTCCACCTGAAAATACTTATGGTTATGGATTGCCCCAGCCAGAGATTAGACCTAAACCCGATATCAAAACCCCAGTGTGACCTGATGGGGGCTGTGCACAGATTTGGGGAACTTTTGCAAGGAAGAGTGGCCAAATAATGCCAAGTCAAGATGTGCCATGCTGATAGACACCTTCCTAAGAAGAGTGAATGCTGTAAGTCACTTACAAGGTGCTTCACCAAAGTATCACTGTGTGCACACCTATCCAACCACCATATTGTACAGTGTGTGTTTGTGTGTGTGTGTGTGTGTGTGTGTGTGTGTGTGTGTGTGTGTGTGTGTGTGTGTGTGTGTGTGTGTGTATGTGTGTTTGTGTGTGTGCATGTGTGCGTGTGTGTATCAGCTAACCTCAAAGTGCAGGCATTAATGTACATATGTTGTCTTCCCCTCACAGGTGGTGATGGGGTTTGTGGTCTCTCCCATTTGTAGACCAATGTCATTGTCTCTGCAGACTTTGACAATGATGACAAGAATAGTGAGGTACAGGCGGAGTTGTCAGGGGCTGAATTTGTGCCTTGGTTGGCATCCCACTGTTGTCTACATTATACCTTCATACAGTGACAATGCCCACACATACCCCATCACCAGTGGCCACAGATGATGGACAGTTGGCAGGTGATGGCATGGAAGAGGCTAGTGTGGTGACTATGGCAGGTGTGAGTGTAGTCACTGGCCATAGCCAGAGTGCAAGCGAGGTCCCATGCCGGCGGATGGATGGGGTGCTTGCAGGAGGACTGCTGCTCATCAAGCTGCTGTAACAAGTGCTACAGCAGGTGTCACCAGATGCATGTTTCTGGCTGTCATGGATGCAAAGGCACATAGTGAATGCCACATCAGACAAATACTCAGGGTGTTGAATGCAACTCTTCCTGATTTACGTGCCACATGTCAAAATGCTGAGGTCATGAACAGATGGTGAGGTAAGACCTTTGCAATCCTCGACAGTGGCATGCCTGTGCTAGTGGACATACGTCAGCACCAACAACAGCTGAGAGTCTATGGGCCCATGCACCTTCACACACCCATAGTGGCAGTGACACCAGCACTACCAAAAGTGGATTGCTGCCCACATCACACCAGAGCAAGCCATGGGCATGTGGTGCTGGCCGGTCCCATCAGGAACACAGATCCAGCAGACAGTAGTCACCATCAGGAAGCAGTACTGCAGCCGGCCTTGGGCCTGGTGGTGCCAGTGATACCCTTGGCAGGACCATTTCCCATGTCCATGGCTGGTGATGGTGAACTGGACACCCTGCCATGTACGGTCCACAGCTGTCCAACATACCCCTGTGTAGGGCAGCCACATGGTGTGACTGTGTGCATACACACACACACACACACACACACACACACACACACACACACACACACACACACACACACACACACACACACACAAACACACACACACATCTGTATCACAGGCAGGTCACCTCCAGACACCCACAGCACCTCTACACAGCCCATCTATTGAATACCCCTCTAAACACACACACATGATGTCAACCATATGGCCCAGCCTAGGCCTTTGGGAAACCCACACCACACCCTGTGCATATGATGATACCTGTGCCACATCCCTGTCATTCATAACAGCGATGCTGGGACATGGTAATAAGAGTCTAATGCACAGGGTTAATATAGTACAGTGTAGCTATGTAATACTGTGTAAGGTACTGTTGGTTTTCATTTGTTATGAGTGCACATACAGGTGTATGTACCTTATTAGCTAGGATGCATTACTGCTGTTAGTACCACTGACTGAATGTAGTCTGACATGCTGTATTCTGTTTGTGTTCCATGTGTCTGTGTGTCTGCAGGCTGTGGTCCTGCAGTCATTCCCAAGAGGGAGTATGGCAGAGTGGGAATACACCAACCCTGTCATAGGCAAGGTACAGTTTTATATGTACATGTACCAGGTGTGTATGCATGCAACAATGTGTGAGGGACACTGTTGTCAGACAGTGTGAACTTGCATACATACCCCTTCTCAAAGACAGGTAGCCTTCAGACATGTCACCTCAGTGTTGTGTAGTACCACAGGCTCATACATACAGAACAGATTACTGCAGTACTGTCAGCAGGTCCCTCACAAATGTAGCCATCACATTAACTGCAACAGATTCACCTGTCAGCACCTGTTGACCCTGCCATTTCTTTCCCATACACTCAACCCTGATGCAGTTGGTGAGGGCCTGCATGATACTGTGGATGACAGGTTTGTGATATGTATTCCTGAGCTCACCGGGTGGAACAGGGAGACAAAATGTTATATCCTTTGCATACTCACAGCAAGGACTGACACAGGAGATGCACATACAGTAACACAAACACAGTTGGCAATAGACAAATTAGTAAACGTATGTATCCATTTTGATGTACTGTAGTACTACATACACATGACAAGCCCCACATAGATTATATGCATGGGACATAACATACTACCTCTTACAACACGTAATATTCTGAATGCCTTCATGGATGGTGAGTAACCCACCAGAAATAGCATCTGGAGTCATGTATTGCTCCTACAAGCCTGGACATGTTGTAGGGTAGCAGACATTGTATCAGCATGATATTTCAGTCAGGTATGATAACTAATGCTGGTGTGTGTGTCACTACACTCACTGTGGCTGACTTGGCAACAATATCACATTCACGAGCATTGTTAAGGGACACAGACCACATTTGGGTTGCAAACATCTGGATATTCCATAGACATCTGTACAGAGGACTGGTATGGCCTGCACAATGGTTTAACATGCTGCATGTAAGGCAGATGCCATTACCATGCTATATAAAGTAATGCCATCGGGAGGTGGTAAACAGGCATGGATGATACATATATCAAAATGGTATCAGCCGAACAGAATATGATCTTCTCCCAAACACACACAGTTGCCAGTATTGAGATTAGAACCCCTACTTGTCTAGTTATTATTACTATAGTATTACACAGTTATCAGACATGCCATGTAGCTTATATGACTTCATCTACTTCCAAGGTACTTCTAAGGTGAATGACATCAACAGGCCTAGTAAAGTAGGGTGATGGGAAGTGTACAGGGTGGTGCATAACTCAAAATGGTATAATCCATACAGCATATGATTTTCACACAAACAGTTGCCAGTATTGAGATTAGAACCTCTACCTATCTAGTTATTTCTACTATAGTGGTACCCAATTATCAGATGCACCACAGAGCTTACATGACTTCACCTAGTCCCAAGGTACTTCTAAGTTGAATGACATCTGCAGGCCTAGTAAAGTAGGGTGATGGGAAGTGTACAGGGTAGTACCCAACTCAAAATGGTATAACCCACACAGTATATGATTCTCACACAAGCACACACACACACACACACAAATAATTGCCAAGACTGAGATTAGAACCCCTACCTACCTTGTTATTTCTACTATAGTGTTACGCAGTTATGAGATGCGCCACAGAGCTTACATGATTTTCCCTAGTCCTAAGGTACTTCTAAGGTGAATGACATCAGCAGGCCTAGTAAAGTAGGGTGATGGGAAGAGTACAGGCTGATACACAACTCTAAACAGTATAACCCAAACGGTATGTGATTCTCACACAAACACACACACACTTACTTGCCAGTATTGAGATTAGAACCCCTGCCTATCTAGTTATTTGTATTATAGTATTATACAGTTATCACATGTGCTACAGAGCTTACTGGGCTGACAACTGGCCAGAGGTGCTGATAAGGGGAATGACATCAGCAGGACTGATAAAGAAGAGCAGTGTGTGGGAAACATATCAAAATACTTCTTCCTACAAACATACATACTTACATAACCACACATGCCGGATCTGAGAGTAGAACCCCTGCCTATCTAGTTATTTGTACTATAGTGTTATGCAGTTACTGCACGTGCTACTGAGCTTTCTGGACTGATAACTGGCCAAAGGTGCTGATAACTGCACAGCTGAGATACACTATTACAGGTGCCAGAAAATCTGCCTTCAGTTTTTCCCTTAGATCTTGCTAATTCTTTCGCTGTTGCACTTCAAATAGCCTAATAGCTTTGCACGTCAACAGGTTTTTGTATCAATTATTGCAGCATACCTGACAGCCATCAGCAGTAGTCTTTCCTCATAGAATTGGCTCCAGGACTGAGTAGTTATGAGTACTCCACCTGGCATGATTAAAGTGCAGTTCTCTGTGCTTTTTCCCATTAACCTGGTGCACTTGGGCATTCTGAGGCACTGTTGCAACTGCTTCATGTACACAGACAACCCTCTCCTCTAAACTCCCAACAATCAGACTTGTGAGAGATACCCCTATATCACCAAACTGGAAGATATGCACTCTCCAGCGAAGACTAGACCAGCTGGTCAAGAGGAGAAGGGTCAACACCTGCATCACACCACATGGAACACATACCCTTCCAGAACACCCACTATCACAGCTCTGATATACAAACAACAACCACACACCCACCTTCACAGAGGCACTCAATAGACATTTATCCAAACAGCAGAGACCACCAAGACAGACACCCACTCAACCACCACAACACAGCACAAACCACAGGACACATATCTCACCTACACAGTGTGCCCCTCAACCTATGACCCTAAGGCTAGCCACCTTGCCCAATACATTAATCATAGGTGACCCAATAGTGAGTCACACAGATGTTCCACTCACTAGGTTGAATATGGAGAAGGTAACAGTCAGCTGTCTATCAGGTGCCAGAATCCAACACATAACACACCCAGTCAGGTCACTCCACAACAACTATAAGTATCACTCTGTCATTGTCCATGTGGGTGTGAATGACCTGAGATGCACCTCCCTGGAGTACATGAAAAGAAGCATGGTGAAGCTATCAGATTACATGGGCCAGGCAGGTATGACAGTAGCCCTGAGCAGTATACTACTGTCACTCAGAATGATACCGCAGTACAAACAACAAATGATTGACTTCAACAATTGGCTTAAGTGTCTGGTGTCATTCTCAGGGGATCCAGTATCTGCTTGGGATGACATGATTGACAGACCATGATGCCTTGCCAGAGATGGCCTGCATCTGTCACACCTGGGTTTCCAGGTACTGGCTAAGTCTCTTGCCACCCTATAGTGTCTTTTTAGTCGGTGGTCCAAATCAAATTACCACCATAACAGCTATAAATAAATGCAATCTGAAGATCATGCTGCTCAAAACTAGTCATCTAAATCTCAAGATGCTGTCACTCGAAGCTCTCCTCAAAATGGAGAACATTGACATTTGTGCTGTAATGGAGACCTGGTTTACAGCAGCAGACAACACCACTGCACTACCAGGCTATAACTTCTTCCACACCTGTTGGCCCCGAAACATGGACCACAGTTCCAAAGGCGGTGGTGTCTCCATATTCATAAAGAATATGCACACCTCCAGACTACTATCCCAGCATAATGCATCTGAGATACTTCAGGTACAACTGACACTGGCTAATAGTGCAATCCAGGTCATAGCCTGCTATAGGTCCTCATCCATGCCCCTAGACTCTCAATCCACATTCCTCAACACCCTGGAATCTATCAAGGTCCAACCCAACACTCTCATACTAGGAGACTACAACCCCTCCATCAACTGGGAAAAGTACTCAAGCACCAATACACTGGCCCAAAGTTTCCTGGAACTCATCAGTTCCAATGCCCTGGACCAGCTCATTCTGACCCCCAGTAGAGAAAGCAATATCCTTGACCTGTGTTGATTACTAACATATGGGGCCATTGCTTGACAACAGTAGCCACTCACTATCTGGTCAGATCAACCATAAAGTAATCACCTTGGAAATCTACATCTCACCCATACATCCTGCAAAGGTTACCACCTTGAAAAACTTCTCCAAAGCTGTCTTTGTACTCCTAAAAACAGAGGTGGCTAACTTCACAGCGCCCATGCCAATGGAAAATAGCTGCATGACTGGTGATTCATACACAAATGCACTGTACAAACATGTACATAAATGCATGGAACTAGGCAAACCCAGCAGAGCCATAACACTCTCCTCCAAGCACTGGAGGGCAATTTCGTGCTCCCCTGCCTTTAATAACCTGTACAACAGAAGGAAGAAACTGTTCCAGAAAAAGGTGGAGTTCCAAGAGTGATAAAACTCCCTTATTAGCCTTAACAACAACTTGAGATCCCTCATGAAATCATCTAAAGCCAGCTATGATGGCAGAATTCCAACAGACACTGACAACAATCACAAAGTCTTTGATAGTTATATCAAGAACCTCCATGGCAAAACCCAGAAGTGCTCTGAGTTACTACACATTGCTACCTCCTATACTGAGCCAGCAGATATTGCTAACATTCTTGCTAACACATTCAGTGCCAGCTTTACCCCTCTCTCCCCCTAAGGGAACAATCAGAATGCCAGAAGAATGCCAGGCACCCAGGATTACTGCAGACCTGGTTAACTCTGCATTGTCCATGGGCAAGAATACAGCTTCCATGGGACCCAAAAAATACCTAGCTGTGTTCTATATGAACTGCAAAGATACCTGACACCACATATGTGCGTCCTGTTCAGTCACAGCCTCACCTCAGGCTTTGTCCCTCCCAAATGGTTCACTGCTACAGTCATATCTCTCCATAAAGGGGTAGCAACTACAGACCCTGGGAATTATCAGCCCATTAGCCTGATGGGTCTGATATGTACAGCTATGGAGCGCATCATCAGGGACCTGATCAACAAATATATAGGTAATCTCCTAACTCTGGACCCCACAAAGTTTAGCTTTGTGAAAGGGAGATCATGCCTGCTAAACCTGGTTGACTTCTTTGAGTCAGTCACCAGTGCTGTGTATGATGGTAAGGCATTGCATACAGCCTACATCAATCTGGCCAAGGCTTTTGAAATCATTTCTGTCAGGAATTATTGATGAACCCACCAAACTAGGCATCAACGTCTATATCACTAGGTGGGCTGCAAATTGACTCACAAATAGAACACACAGTGTGAATGTAGCAAACTCCAAGTCACACTGCCAACCAGTCACGAGTGGAGTCCCATAGAGATCACTCCTGGGTACTCTCCTGTTTAGCATCTACTTCTCAGGAATCCAGGCCAACACAAAGGAACTCTAGATGACCAAGTTCACACATGAATGCAAGTTGGGAGCCATCATTAACTCCAGAGATGATGCAGACATCTTACAGAAAGGCCTCACTGAGACCAATGACTAGTGTGGAAACCATGGCCTGAAGTTTAACACCACAAAATGCATCATCATCCCCTTTGATAAAAACTCAGTTCCCACTAAGTACCACATCTATGGGAGCCCACTGAACACTGTAAGCATTAGAAGAGATCTGGGGACACAGGTTGACAGCAACTTCTCCTTCAACCACTACATTGCTACTGTGGTCAGGAAGTCCTTCTATGTAGCGCATGTCATTACCAAGGGTTTTGCATCTAGGAAGAAAGAGGTCATTGTTTCTTTATCTCTTCCCTCATTAGGCCAATCATCGTGTATAATGGCCCATTTGGCATGTACATCACTAGACATCTGCAACAGCAGGAGAGGCCACAGAAGTATCTCACAATGAGGATCCCAGGCATTTAACACATGTCCTACACAGACAGACTCAAAAGACTCCAGCTATTCTCTGTCTCATATCTTACTTAGAGGCAATCTCTGCTTGACTTACAAAGCCATGTCTGACCCAGCTCTTTTAGAAATGTTACATCTAAAGACATCCCAATCCCTCTGCACCATACACTGCAGAGACATCAACCTCATTACCACAATCAACACAACATGCTGGAGGGACAGGTTCCTCACCCAGAGACTGCACATGCCCTGGAATAGACTTCCCATATATGTCAAGGAGAGCACCTAAATGACCCTGTTCCAGAGAAATCTTGATGAGTGGATGGGTAATAGAAAGTTCACTCCAGGGATCACTCCAGTGGCTCTAATTGATAGAGACACTGGGAACTAATGTCAGGTGGCACAATGATAGGGCACTTCTATGGGCTAGGCTTGTAAAGGCTCCAGGGACATTAGCCTAGTACACACCTGTGAACCTATAAGGGGAATGACATCAGCATGACTGATAAAGTAGGGCAGTGGGTGGAAAAATTATCAAAATACTTCTTCCTACAAACATACACACTCACACACAAAATTGCCAGCTCTGAGGGTAGAACCCCCTGCCTATCTAGTTATTTGTACTATAGTGTTATGCAGGTATCATACATGCTACAGAGCTTACTGAATTGACAACTGGATAAAGGTAATAATAAAGGGAATGACATCAGCAGGAGTGATGAAGTAGGGAAGTTGGTGGGAGACTTATCAGAATACTTCTTCTTCTTACCAACATACACACATGCTCATTTGCCAGATCCGAGATAAGAGTCCCTGTCTAAATAGTGATTTGTACCATAGTGGTACACAGGCATCACACGTGCTACAGAGCTTACTAGGTTGACAACTAGCTAAAAGTGCCAATAAGGGGAATGACACACACACACACACACACACACACACACACACACACACACACACACACACACACACACACACACACACACACACACACACACACACACACACACACACACATGTGATGTGATATTATAAACCCAACCTCAGTACTGATACACAATGGGGCTCACCTTTTATGCTGGCACATGCAACTGTTTACAACTGGTATGCCACTGTCCACAGCAGAACATCACTGTATGCCATTTAGGGTATCCATGTGTGTGACTCATTCTGTCTGAGTCTCCCTGTGTCTCTCTCTATCACTGCCTGTCTCTCACTTCCCCACATCTATGTGTGTGTATGCTTGACCTATGTTGTTATCTGTTGCCCCTATATATGTGTGTGTATCTCACACAACAGATGCAGATATATCACATATGGGCCACCTACAGCTAGCGGAGGGTAATCCTGTCTGATGTGTGTGTGTGAGGACAGTTGAGATGTACATAGCTGTCTGCATGCACATACATATATACACAATACAGTCATATATTCCGATGTGGGGTCCAACATGTCCTGTGATTCTCTAAGTGTAGGAGCATGCCCAGTGTGACCTTCTATAGTTAGAGTGGGACTCCGTTCCAGAGATAGGTGTACTCCAGTCCAGGGTTTTGTGTGCTAAAGCCATACCTTTCAGGAGTACACAGGACTTTCCTCAGAGTACTTGTTTTGTTTAGCAGACATTTTCTGACATATCTGTAGTCTGACACTGCAATGTCTTGTGTCATTATCTTGTGCCAGTAACAGGACGGCTGTGTAAACAGTCCAGTAACCTGGTGATATACTGGTTGGGGATCTCCTGCTTGTGTGGTATCTTTCTAACCTGAGATGTGATATCCTTGTGTGGGCATACCTCTCACCTGTTAATTCTTTGGCAGGTTGCCCAGGTGTTTAGCTAGAGGTTTCATCCTTTCTAAGTAAACTTGTGTTTTTATGGCAAGTTAGTTACATATAATTGAAGATTGATGTTACAAAATAATGACAGGTATTACTGTTTCAGACTATATAACCTTCAGATAATTCCCACTACTGCAAACCCTGCACCTTACCAACTTTCTCAGTATGTAAGAATGATATTTACAACACATGCCTTTATTCCACTTGTATTTCTACCCTTGTCCAGACATCTTGCTGCCAGAGGTTGGCAGTTATGGGTGTGGGTACATACTGCATTCAACTGTGCAGGCATATTGATTATATGTGAAAGCAAACATAAGAAAAAAAGGATTATTGAGAATAACAACTGGCAACAGTACCAAAAAGCATTTATATTCACAAAAGCCTTGGGACCTCAGCTACACATCCTTCAAGATGTCACTAATATGTATATTATATTCCACATAGCACTGTGACTTCCAGGCATGACAGTAACAGAGCAGTGGGTATCACTGACATGTATAACAGTTGGCACTGCAGTTATCTGCACATGGCCCTGTCAAACACAGCACTGTACCTAGGGCACTACAAGATGACTGCCAGGAGAACATGCTGGCCAGATCCAGACAGTATTAACCACACATACACATATCTCATTGACCCCTGCATATTGTGGACAGGCAACATGTTTTCATGTGCATTGGTACAGCCCTGCCAATGTGTGCTATGTTGCTATTTCCCTGCCATCATAACATGTTACTGCATTTGTGTGGGTATATGCGGTGGGGGGCACACCTGTCAACTGTATACATTTGCACATACTGTGCTGATATTTGCTTTACATTTTGGTTCCATTTACCATACAATTTATCTGGGTTTTCTATAGCTGACTTGCTGTGTGGGTGTGAATGGGTGTGTATGGGTCCCCCACAATGATATCCATGCCTGTGACCTATGACCCCCCAGTTAGTTGTCCTCACACATTCACTGCAGTGGGATTTACCACCTTGGGTACTATTGCATAGTGTGTGGAGGCCTGTTTTGGACAGATATTTCCTGGTGTCCCACATAGCTGCCCGTTGTGTGCTGCAATCCCAGTAGGCCACCACATTCCCTTGCATACATGCAGCATTACCATAGATATGCTAGCAAAACATAGTACTCCAGTCATTTATTGTTAAGAAGACTAACTTACCTTGTGTTTGCGGCAGTTGAGTGGACAGTGCTTGAGGGCCACCTATGTTGGATGCACACAGTACACTGCCTATACATGGTAAGTTGCAGGTAATGTGATGTGTGTGTCATCCATTTTACTGTGTGTGCAAGTCAGAGAGGGGTGTCAGTCCCTGGGGTCCCTAGGGTGTTAGTGTGTGTGCTATGCATTGCCTCTTTGCCAAGGCCTGAGCATACTGGGCACTCCTCCATCTGCATACAGGAGCAGGTTCAGGGGCCTCCTCCTGTGAGTCCCTCTGTGCCTGTGGGGACCTTGGCAATGGTGGTGGATTGTGTGGCCCTTCCCCATGCTTTTCCTGCTGCAGCTGTTTCCACAGGATCATATTGTGTAACATGGCACATACTATGAACATGTGTGCACATGTGAATGGAGAGTACTGCAAGGCTCCACCAGATATGTCAAGGCAGCGGAACCGTGACTTGTGCATCCCAAACACATGCTCTATAATGATCCTGGTTAGTGCGTGTGCCTCATTAATACATTCTTGTGTGGGTGTGTGGGCATTTCTGATGGGTGTCATCATCCATGGCTCCAGTGCATATCCAGCATCCTCCACCAGATGGCCATATGGGATGCCCTCACTGGCAAATGCCTGGTACAGCTGTGTCGAATGCAGATGTGGGAGTTGTGATAGCTTCCAAGTCTGCCAGCACACACATTCATGATAATGCCCTGGGCATTGCACATGACCTGGCAATTTATGGAGGAGAATCCCTTGTGGTTTATGTAGACCCTACCCTGTTCACTGGGTGGTGCTTTGATGTGGATGAGTGTGCAGTCTATGGCACCCAGTACCTCTGGGTATTCTGCTACATGGTGGAAGAGACGCATATTACTGGCCCTCTCCTCACAGGTGTTGGGGAAGTAAATGTGTTCACTGGCATGTGGTAGCATGGCATCCAGGAACTGGTAGAGTACCCTGGATGCAGATGTCTGTGAGACCCCCATGATGTCCACAGTAGGTCTTTGGAAAGTACCTGTAGCTAGAATTCTTAAGGCTATCATACCTTGGTATCCACTGGGATGGGTTCCCCTCTGTTGGCTCTGGGTCTGAGTTGAGACTGGCACAGCTCGATGATTTGTTGCAGTATGTCTCTGTCCACCCTGTAGCACTCTACTATCTCCAGATCACATAGCCCCTGGTAGGTTACCCTGGGTCTGTACACTTTTCTCCTCCTCCTTGATCTGTGGCAGTTGCCAGCATTATCCTCCGCTCCACCCTCAGCCTCTAGCACATACTGATGGATCAATGCAATGGCAGCCCCTAACATTTTTCAAGTTAAAATTCCCCTGCATATGTACACCAATGGTATAGAGTTTGTGGGAAAAAAACAGACTGTAAGGTGTTTCCATACTTTATACTGTTGTGCTGCAGATGCTGCCTGTATGAGTGGATGACTATGATGCATACCACCTGCCAGCTATGTTATTTGTACTTGATTGCTCTAAATCTGCTATTTTCCTTTTTTTTTCTTTTTTTCCCTTCCCATTTCCTTACCTTTTAAACCTTGAGGTGCACTGCACAAATATCGTACCTAAATGTACACAGTTCTGCTATTTCTGGGGAGGGGATTTGACCCATTGCACACCATGCAAACCTGTTTATCTAATGCAAACAGGAAGAAATGGCCCTCCCCTTGGTGTGAACATGCTCCTCATTTCATGGAATAAGTCAATACAGCCTCAGACACACTCCCTTGCTTAGCTAAACTTATCTCTGCACCATAGGGCTCCAATGTGCTTACAACATGCCTGACACCCCCCTTTTAATGTCTGTTGATCGTCCTAGTAACATTATCATGCTATAGTATCGGTACGGTTTAGGTGCAGTTTGGTACTTAGAAGATTTTTGTGATTCAGTCAATTTTCCCTCATTTGTATACCCCACTGCCTTAGTCCATAGCTACTGTACTAACACAGAGCATTTCCCCTTGACAACCAGTGTTCCATGGTACTGTTTTGATTCTGCATGTCATAGACTATAATGCCAAAATACAGATTTCCCCTAAAATCGAGTTTTCACATTTTTTTTTTAAATTTTCGGCATGATCCCATTTGTATGCTGCTGCCCTATGCTTAAATGACTGACATTGGCCAAAAAAAAATAACTTTGATTTTTATAAAAAAAGTATCAGTTTCCATGCCAATGACCATCTATTCGGTCACTGCATGCCTAAACACTATAATACATGCTTTCCTAGGAGCTGTCATGTCTCTGTTTTGTTATTTGCAGAAATGTATTTGATTAGTAACCAAATACATTTCTGCAAATAACACTGTTCTTGCACGGATACCTGCCTGCTTGGTGAATCACTAATTCACCTCATTTGCATGATTTTCACCAGCAAATATGGTAATTAGCATTCTGCAGTTGTATCCATGCAGGAACAGTGTAGGCACGCTCATGCAGGTTCATAGGTTCATAGGTTCATAGGTTTGTACTAGGCTATCTGCCCTAGGGCATTTATAAGCCTAGCCAGAGTGTGTGTGGCTTCCGCCACCCCTTGGGATGAGAACACTATGCCCATTTAGGGTTTAGTTTACTGTGCCTCTGTCTAGTAGTGACACAGAGATGACCCCCGGGGTAAACCTACGATCTCCCATCCACTCGTCAAGATTTCTCTTGAAGAGAGCTAGTGAGGGGCTCTGCCTAACGTGGACTGGGATTCTGTTCCAGAGTGTAGGGAGCCTCTAGGTTATGAATCTGTCCCTCCAGCACGTCCTATTTATTTCTGTGTTGAGGTTCAAATCTCTTGCTCTCATGGCTCTGATGGATTTGGATTTTCTGAGGTGGAGCATGTCCATTAATTCCGGATTGGACATGGCCTTGTACGTCAGGCATAGATCACCTCTGAGTAGGTGGTATGCGACTGAATAGAGCTGGAATTTCTTCAGCTGGGCAGCATATGACATATGTTTGAGACCCTTTATCCTCTTGGTGAGGAACTTTTGGGGTCTTTCCAACTGCTGCAGGTGTCGGGTAAGATACATCCCAAATGGGGCATTGTACTCAATCATGGGCCTGATAAGAGAAGAGTATAGGGGCACAATGACCTCTCTTGATCTGGATGTGTATCCCTTCATGATAAGGTGGGCAATATAGAAGGTCTTCCTAACCACCTTGGCAATGTGAGTGTCAAATGAGAGGTTACTGTCAACTTGGGTCCCTAGGTCCCTGATTACCTCTTCCGTACTTAATGGATTACCACCTATGTGGTAATTTGTGGGTACCTTGTTTTTCCCAAAGGGTATGACTATACATTTATTGACGTTCAGTTTAAGGCCATGGCTCTGGCACCAATTATCCATTTCTATGAGGCCTCTCTGAAGGATGCTTGTGTCCGCTGGAGTATCAATTATGGCACCCAGTTTGCAGTCATCTGCGAACTTTGTCAGCCACAATCCTCTTATGTTTGCTTGCATCTCGGAAAAATAAATGCCGAATAAGAGGGGTCCCAGGACTGAGCCCTGTGGGACACCGCTTGTGACTGGCTTAGAGTCTGACATGGATCCAGCAATTCTGACCTTGTGGGTTCTGTCCTTGAGCCAGTTTGCAACCCATCTTGTGACATATGGGTTTACATTTAAGCTGGTGAGTTTGTCTGTGATGCCCGAGTGGGGTATTGTGTCGAAGGCTTTTGCAAGGTCAAGGTAGGCTGTGTGAACTGCCTTACCCTCATCAATGGCCTTAGTGACTGTTTCAAAAAAGTCAACCAAGTTCAAAAGGCAGGATCTGCCCTTGACAAAGCCAAATTGGGTAGGATCCAATGTCTGTAGGTCCACAATGTCTTTGTTTATGAGTTCCATAATGATCCTTTACATAGCTTTGCAGACCAGGCTCGTCAAGCTTATGGGGCGATAATTTCCAGGGTCCGTAGAAACACCGCCTTTGTGGAGTGGGACCACTGTTTCTGTACGCCACTCTTTGGGTACGTATCCTGTAGTAAGGCTAAGATTAAACAGCAGCCTTGTGTGTGGATTTAGTTTCTCTTGGAGTTCATGTAGCACGCAGCCCGGGACACCGTCCGGTCCCATTGATGCTGTGTTTTTAGCTTTGGAGAGGGTGGCTCTCACCTGGGCATCTGAGATGTTAGGGAGGCTACACTCTGCTGGGATAGATTTTACTCCTTTTGGGGGGGAGGGGGCGGAGAAATTTGCACTGAACCTGTCTGCCAGAATGTTGACAATGTCTGTGGGTTCAGTGTATTTTGTGTCATTTTGGACTAAGTCTGAGCATATCTGGGAGTTTCCACCCACGTTTCTAACATAGCTAAAGAAGGCCTTGTGATTGTCTTTTGTGCCTTTTGCGATTTTTCTCTCAAAGTTGGCCTTGGGTGATTTTATGAGTGATCGTAGTTTTTTGCTAGTACTGATCAGAGATGCCTTCCCTTTTAGGAATTTTGCTCTGTCGTGTAGTAGCTTCCTCCTCCTGTTGTAAAGTTTGTTAATGGCTGGGGTCCACCAGACAGGGTGCCTGCCTTTGGGGAATGGGTCTTGGTTTTATTAGGGATTGCATGATCCATGCATTCTTGAAGGTGCCAGTAGAAGGCATTTATAAAGGATTCAGCGGTGTGGGTTGTGGTTTCCACTGGCCCAGGGGCCTTGAAGGATACCACTTCAGTCTTAAGAAGTGTGAAGTTGGCTTTTGAGAAGTTCTTCACTGTGGTCTTTTGTGCAGGGGGTGGGGGCGGGATGTGGATTTCCAGTGATATTAATTTATGGTCTGATCTCACCAATGAGGGGTATACTTCCGGTGTGGAGCATTTTGTCCCCATGTTTGTGATGATCAAGTCTAGTATATTATCTCCTCTTGTGGGAGTGGTGACTAGTTGTTCCATCGCATTTGAGTTTATGAATTCTAGGAACCTTTGGGCTAGGGTGTTGGGGCTTGAGTAATGTTCCCAGTCTATGTTTGGGTAGTTGAAGTCTCCCAATATGATGGTATTTGGTGAGACATTTATACTCTCCAGTATCTTCAGGAAGGCTGAGTGGGGTTCTTGAGTTTGAGAGGGTGGTCTGTAGCATGCTACAACCTGTAGGGCAGTTTTGCCTATGGTTAGTTGCACCTGGATGGTCTCTGATGCTTCGTGCATTGCCACTAACCTGGAGGTGTGGGTATCTTTGATGAATATGGATACTCCCCCTCCTTTTGTGGTTTGGTCCAAGTTTTGGGGCCGGAAAGCATGATATGAGGTAAAACCTGGTAGTGCTGGGGTGCTCTCAGGAGCCTTGAACCAGGTTTCAGTCACTGCACAGACATTGATGTTCTCCATACTGAGGAGGGCTTGAGGCGTGCATCTTGAGGTTTAGACTTCTGGCATTGAGCAGCATTACCCTTAGTTTTTTTTCACTTGTGTTTTCTAGGGTGGTGGGTTTGTCTTTTGAGCCTTGCCTAAAAAAGGCACTCTGGGGGTGGCAAGAGCCTTGGCCAATATCCGGAAGCCCAGGGGTGACAGGTGCAAGCCATCCCTTGTGAAGCAGCGTGGCTTGTCAAGCATGTCATCCCAAGCAGACAGACATTGGATCCCCTTAGAATGACACCAGTAATTAAGCCAATTGTTAAAGCTGATCATTTTGTCTTTGTACTGTGGCATCATTCTTGGTGAGGGTAAGATGCTGCTCAGGGTCAGGGTCATACCGGCCTGGGCTACATAATCAGAGAGCTCCTCTATGTCTCTTTTCATGTAGTCCAGGTATGTACGTCTCAGGTCATTCACACCAGCATGGACAATGACTGAGTCGTATTTGTACTTGCTTTGGAGTGACCTGAGTGCTTGTGTTATGTGGCGGATTCTAGCACCCAACAGGCAGCTTACTGTAACCCTTTCCTTGTTCAGTCTGGTGAGTGAGACGTCAGTGTGTCTGACTATGGATTCGCCTATTACAAGTGTATCTGGCATGTTGTTTGGCCTTAAGGGCTGTGACTGTTTAGCACACTGACTTTGTGAACTATGTGTTGCATGTGGTATGTCTTGAGGTAGAGGTCAAATCAGCTGTTTGCTTTATCACTCGGTAGCCATATTCCAGCATTCCTGCATGGAATTTTCTGCTTAATGAATCCCGGGGAATGTTTTTTTTTTTTTACCTTGTGCATACAATTTGTATTTTCAGAATGCAAGAAAGTTAAATGAGGAGCAATTTACTTTTTTTAAAAAAAGGAGAAAAATGCACATTTTGCCATATGAGCATTACTTATAAAATAGACAAATGCTTTGATTGCGACTTTCACATTATGTTTTGAACCTGTCTTATTGTCAGATATGCTCACAACATTGTGAACTATCTTAAAATCTCTTTCTTTCTATGTCTTTCTCCTCTGTTTTCCTATCACTTTTACAAAATGAATGTGCCTACTTGGCTGGCAGTATGGTAGAGTTAATGTTTTGAATATAGTGTGCAACCTTACATGAAAACTTTTATTAGGGAAGACAGAGAAGGTGGAACTAGTGTATCTTGTATTTGTTGTTGGAATAATTTGCATTTGATCCACATACTGGTGACATCTGAGATAAGAATGTAAGCATATATGTCCTAAAAGGTAAAATATACAATGGGCAGGATTCACGAAGGCTTGCATGGAGTGTAAGAGACGTGTAAGACTCCATGCAAGCCTCGCAATCCAGGAACAGCCCGAAACTCCGTGTAAGAGACCAGCTAAAACGTCTCTTACACGGACTGGGCGTGGATATGCTAAATACCTCACTTGTAGCCAAAAGGCAAATGAGGTAGAGTAGCAATCCATGAAACAGAAAGCAGCCCGTGTAAGAGCCGTTTTAGCTGCAGAAATGTACTCAGTTGACAACTGAGTACGTTTCTGCAAAAATCACAATGGAGCCATGTCAGCTCCAAATAAAGGGTGTATATGTGACAGGCAGCATGCCAATGGCCAAATATGTGGCCATTGGCAAGGTACCCCGATGCAAACGGGCTGCGCTGTATAAAACATAAAAATGAAGGTTATAAACCCACAAATGTGGGTTTTATGCAATACATGGATTTACAATGCAGGGACCAGCAGACCAAAAACAACATGGCCACTGTTTAGTGATTGCTAAGGGGGGAAGCTGAGTCTAAGACATGTAACTAAGCATTAGTAGGCAATCTGATGTAAATGAGGGTTAGGATACTGAATCCCACTGTCACATAGCAAATGAGCACATTCTGGGTAGTGTAAGAGATACATAAGGGGGAGGAATAGAGTAGGAGATAGGTGACATCACAGGGGGGAATGGTAGAAAGAAATGCAGTTCATTGGAGGTCAGTGTTACATGACAGATGTCAGACACAGATCATGGAAAGAGGAGTGCCACAAGATAAGCATGGGAAAGTCAAGAAATGGAAGGTGTACACTGTTACTTACGCCAAAGTTTCTTGCTGGGTGTGCATGCGCATGTGTGCACACCATGAGGCGCGGGTAGGACAGTGTCCACGTGTGTAAGGCAGACTGAGCATGTGGGAGCCTGTTGGCAGAGTTGTCACACTGTTTACGCTAGTGTGCACGTGTGTAGGGCCGACTGAGCATGTGGGAGCCTGTTGGCAGAGTTGTCACACTGTTTACACTAGTGTGCGCGCGTGTAGGGCAGACTGAGCATGTGGGAGCCTGTTGGCAGAGTTGTAACACTGTTTGCGCTGATGTGCGCGTGTTTTAACCCGAATAAGCAGATTCTGAACCGTGTAAGCATGTGTGCGCGTGTGTAAGCCACTGTGAGCGTGTTTTTGCTGGTATGCACGTTGCTCCCCCCTGAGGAGACAGAAAGGAAAAAGGAAGCAACAGAATTAGTAGGAAGCTAGCAGGGAAAATTGCTGGAGCTAGCAGGTGAAAACAATTAGAAGCAGGCAATTACACAGGCAGAATAGTAGCTCAGCCAAGCACTTAAAACTCTGCAAAGAGCAGTGCAGGATGTATCTCTCAAGAGACACTGAAAGACAGGAGTAAGCTATTAGAAGTGAAAACTGAAAAAGCTGAACTCAGAGCAGAAATGCTATGGGCTGCCATAGCTGTCATAAGGAGACATAGGTGACTTGCTGAGGGTGGTGACAATGCAGATGGTGCCAGACAACCCATAGTGAGGAAACGGAGAAGAGTGTACAGGCCCAGGGTCACCTACCACGGGTTACATGAGCTGGAGATAGTAGAGCGCTATAGAGTGGACAGAGACCTCCTGCAGCAAATTGTCGAGCTGTGCAGGCCACGCCTCACACACAGAACCAACAGAGGGGAACCCATCCCAGTGGAAACCAAGGTATGTGTTGGCCTAAGAATACTAGCAACAGGTACCTTCCAGAGACCAACTGGTGATATGATGGGGATATCACAGGCATCAGCCTCCAGGGTACTGCACCAGTTCCTGGATGCCATGTCAGCACATGTCAGTGATCATGTATATTTCCCCAATGCCCGTGAGGTATTGGCCAGCAATATGCGTCTCTTCCAGCAAATAGCGGAATACCCTGAGGTAGTGGGTGCAATAGACTGCATGCACATATGCATCAAAGCCTACATTAACCGTAAGGGCTTCCCCTCCATCAACTGTCAGGTCGTGTGTGATGCCCAGGGCATAATAATGAATGTGTGTGCTGGCTGCCCTGGGAGCTACCATGATTCCCATATCTGGCATTTGACGCAGCTGTACCAGACATTTGCCAATGGGGACATCCCACACGGACACCTAGTGGGGGATGCAGGTTATGCACTGGAGCCATGGCTGATGACACCCATCAGAAACACACACACACCTGAACAGGAACGCCATAATGAGGCACACGCACAAACACGTAATGTAATAGAGCGTGTGTTTAGGCTGCTCAAGTCATTGTTCCAGTGTCTGGACACATCCGGTGGAGCCTTGCAGTACTCACCAACTACATGTACCCAAATTGTCATGGTATGTGCTATGCTACATAATATGATCTTGCGAAAACAGCTGCAGCAGGACCAGCATAGGGTCGGGCCAAACAGCCCCCCACCATTGCCAAGGCCATCACAGGCAGAGCGTGACTCGGAGGAGGAACAACCTGAGCCTGCCCCAGTAGGCAGAAGGAGGCATGCCCAGTATGCCCTGGCCTTGGCAAAGAGGCAACGCATAGCACATACACTGGCTCAGTAGGAACCCTGGGAATGATACCCCTCTCTGACTCACTCATATAATAACATGGATGCCTAAAATTACATAACCTGCTCTCAAACATGTACAGGGAGTGTAATATGTGCATCCGACAGAGGCAGCCCTGCAGCACCACCTGAGGCATGAATGCCATGTGTTAAGTAATGTAACACCATGTACTATATGCACACTTGAGGACCCTGACTAACATCCACCCTCACCAAGCATGAAGCCACAATATGACGATGGGATGATCAATTGCAATAATTGGCTGAAGTAATGCAGTTAGTCAAAGGGGAGCCAATGTGTTCCAGCCTGGGATGACATGCTGAGCATGACATGATGCACCACCTGCTAGGGGTGGCATGCCCCTATCAGTCCAGGCCTCATGGATACTGGCAAAGGTTGTCAGTACCCACAGCGTGCCCTGAATAGTTAAGGCTCAAAACACAAACCCACCTCCATAGGTACCACAAGGGATAAGAACCTAGATGTAATGCTACCCAATGCCAGAAGTCTAAACAGCAAGATGCATGCAGTGTAAATGCACCCAGTATGGAGAATGTTGATATCTGTCCTGTAACAGAAAACTGGGTAAAGGCTCACAACAGCACCCTAACACTACCAGGTTACACCTCATACTGTGCTGTACAGCATCAAAACATGGAACAAGCTACAAAAGGAGGGTGACTAGCAATAATTGTCAAGGATAAGAACACCCCCATGTTGGTACCACAACAAGAAGCAGCATGGACTAGCCATGGTCAAGTAACAGTGGCTAAAACCGCTTCCCAGTATATAGCCTGATACAGACTACCGTCCTAACACCAGGAACTGCACCTGGCTTATGTTGGAATACATGAATATATCAAGCCCCCCAAACCTCATTATATTGGTTGACTGAAAATACCCAGACATACACTGGGAGCATTATACTAGCACCAACACTGTAGGAGAAAAGTTCCTAGAATCCATAAACCAAAATGCCCAGGAACAACGTACCACTCCCACAAGAGGGGTAAGCATACTGGATGTGATAATCAGCAACATGGGTACTGGATGGCAAGATGAGAAGTGTATCCCTCACTGGTAAGACCAGACCATAGAGTAATCACACCGGATATACACATCCTGACCACAGTCCCTGGCCAGAAAACCACAGTGAAAACACGTGTAAAGCATAAGTTGCACACCTCCAAACTGATGTGGAATCCATTAAAGGCCCTGTGCAGGTGCAAAATATGGGACACACCGCAGAACCTGTTATACAGGCATTCCATGAACACAGCCAGGAATGCTTGGATTATGCAATCACAAATAACAACAAGACACAATGCCATACACGCAGGCATCTGGCATGCTGGACTCCAGCCATTACCAAACCATGCAAGAGAATGAGGAAGCTACTACATGATAGACCAAACATAAAAAGGGAAGTAATCACTGATCAGTAGTATGGCAATAAAATATGTCCACACATACAATCCACTAAGGCCAGCTACAACAAGTAGAATCTGTGAATCCTGAGGCAATGTTACACCTGCCCCAAGTACACAGACAACCCTCAACTCCCCCAAATAAATACAAATATATGTGAGAGATGCAACCATTTATCCAAATCGGAGGCTGAGCTCCCCCAACTCAGTACTGTCAAAACTAGTCAGGAGGAGAAGGTAACCACACACACCACAAACCCAGTCCCACATAGACCTATCACAACTGTAAACCAAACACATAAACACAGAAAAACATTCCCAGAGGCCCTAATTACAAACACACCACACCAACAGAGGCCTCCAAAGCAGACCCCCAAGCAATCACAACCTTCAAACATAGCACATGCAACACATAGTACACAAAGCTGGTGTGCCAAACAGTCACAGGCCAGAAGGAGAAACAACATGCCTGATACAGTTGTAATAGGTGACTCTATAGGCAGACACACTGCTGCTCCACTCACCAGACTGAACAAGGGAAAGGGTACAGTAAGCTGCCTGTAGGCTGCTACAATACGCCACTTAACACAAGTACGCAGGTCACCCCAAAGCAAGTAGAAACATGATGCAGTCATTGTCCATGCTGGTGTGAATGACCTGAGATGTACCTCCCTGGACTACATGAAAAGAGACATGGATGAGCTCTCTGAGTATGTACTCCAGGCCGGTATGACACTGGCCATTTGCAGCATTCTACCTTCACCAAGAATGATGCCACAGTACAAACACAGAATGATCAGCTTTAACAGGTGGCACAATTACAGCTGTCAGTCCAAGAGGATCTAATGTCTGTCTGCTTGAGATGTCATGCATGACAAGCCATGCTGCTGTTCCAGGGATGGCTTGCACCTGTTACCCTTGGGCGTCTGGATATTGGATAAGGCTTTTGCCACCTCCATAGAGCCGTATGTAGGCAAGGCTGAAAAGACTAACCCACCACCCTAGAAAACATAAGTGGTAAGAAACATAAGGGTAATGCTGACCAATGCCAGATGTGTAAACCGCAATATGCATGCTCCTGAGGCCCTCCCCAGTATGGAGAATATTGATGTCTGTGCAGTGACAGAAACCTGCTGCAAGCCTACTGACAGCACACCAGGACTGCCAGGTTATACCTCATATCATGCGTTATGGCCCCAAAACCTGGACCAAAACATAAAAGGAGGGGGAGTATCCATATGCAGCACAGACACCCATATGTCCAGGTTACTGACAATGCACGAAGCATCGGAGACCACCCATGTGCACCTAACTGTAGTCAAAACTGCTGTACAGTCTGTAGCATGCTACAGACCACACTCTCACACACAGGAACCCCACCCAGATGTCCTGAAGACACTGGACAGTATGAATGTCCCACCAAATACCAAACAAGGTACTCACAAATTACCACATAGGTCGTAAACCATTATGTATGCAAGGAGTAATCAGGGACCTAGGGACACAAGTGGACAGTAACCTGTTATCTGACACTCACATTGCCAATGTGGCTAGGAAGACTGTCTATATTGGACACCGTATCATGAAAGGATTCCCATCTACATCAACAGAGGTCATTGTGCCCCTGTACCGTTCTCTTATCAGACCCATAATCTAGTACAATGCCTCATTTGGGATGTACCAAAAACAGGAACTAAAAATGACAAAACACAATGTTCAGAAAAGACGAAAATCATGACACTGTTCTGATGCAAAATCCAAAAACCAAAATCAATTGATTCTAAAGTTTTTGGACCTCGCTCGTGGTGGTGGATTTTCATTCTTCTACTGCTTTTGGAATGTGTTTTTTCTCATTTGGGATGTACCTTACCTGACACCTGCAGCGGTTAGAAAGTCCTCAAAGGTACCTCACCAAGAGGATAAAGGGTCTCAAATATATGTCATATGCTGCCTGGCTGTAGACACCCCAGCTGAATGCAGTCACATACTGCCTACACAGAGGCATTGTATGCCTGTTGTACAAGGCCATGTCCAACACAGGAGTAATGGACATGTTCCACCCCTGAAAAATCAAAGCCATTGGAGCTGTGAGAGTGACAGATGTCAACCTCAACACATAATGAAATAGGATGTGCTGGAGGGACAGATACATAACCCAGAGGCTTCCCACACCCTGGAACAGGATCCCACTCCATGTTAGGCAGAGCCCCTCACTGACACTCCTCAACAGGAATATTGCCAAGTGGATGGATGATCATAGATGTACACTGGGGGTCTTCACTGTGTCACGTCCAGACAGAGGCACAGTAAAGTAAATCATAAATGGCCATAATATTCACATAGCAAGGGGCAGTGAAAGACACACACACTCTGGCTAGGCTTACAAATGCCCTAGGGTGGATAGCCTAGTATGAACCTATGAACCTATGAAGATACAAATTGTACAGGACACTAAGGATAATCCCAAGGCTTACTCAACTGATGATAGGAACCATGTTGGGAATTCACAGATATGCTCTGAATCACACAAATATTACAAACAACATACCAAACACACACACATATTGCCAACATACAACCTGACAGGTGCAGTGCAAACCCTCCCCCCCCCAGAATGCAAAATATCTATCCCAGCAGACTGCTGGCCCCCTGACATTGCAGATGCTGAGGTAACAGCCAGCATCTACAAAGCAAAACACACAGCAGCAATGGTATGAGATGGTGTCCTGGGCTGAGTCCAACATGGACTCCAAGAAGAATGGAATGCCAGATCACACTACTGCTCAATGTCAGCCTTACCACAGGATACGTACCCAAAGAGCAGTGTACAACAACAGTGGTCCTTCTCAACAAAGGTGTTGCCTGAATGGATACTGCAAACTACCACCCCAGAATCCTGACAAGCTTGGTCTGCACAGCTATGGAAAAGATCAGCATGTACCGCAGACATAAAGATCTCGGGGACCTACTGACACAAGACCCTACCCAGTGTGGCTGTCTTAAGTGCAGATCCTGCCCCTAAACATGTTTGACCCATTTGAAACAGCCATTAAGGTCATTGATGAGGGCAATGTGGTCCACACAGCATAGCTGGACCTTGCAAATGCTTCCATACAATACCCTACTTGTTCAGTATAGATATGTTCGCCAGCTTAAATATAAAACCCTATGTCAGTAGGGGGGTTGCAAACCAGGCCAAGGACAGAACTGACATGGTCAGACATGCTGCAGCCATGTCAGACTACAAACCAGATATAAGTGGCATCCCACAAGGCTTGGTCCCGGGACCTCCCTCGTTTTGTATATATGTCCCATAGGTACAAGTCAACATGGAAGGACTGTGACTGAACATGTATGCAGAGGACTACAAACTGCCCACCATATCTGACCCCCAGCTGACACAAGCATCCCACAAAAGGGCTACATAGAAACAGACAACTGATTCCATAGCCATGTCAGCAAGCTAATTGCAGAAAAGTGTATAGTCAACCCCCGTGGATATACAGTAAGTGCCCACCAATTACCACACAGGTGTTAACCCATTACGTACCTAAAATGTAATGAGAGGCCTGGGGACACAAGGTGAAAGATATCCTACATTGGACAAACATGTGGCTGTAGTGTTCACAGAAACATACCATATACCCACCTAATCATGAAGGTTGTCAGATCTAGATAAGGGGATGTCATTGTGGCTCTGCAGTCATCCTTCATCAGCATTACAATTGACTACAATAGCCCCTGTGGGATGTACCTCAGCAGACACCTCCATCAACTGTAAAGCCCCAACAGCACCTCACCAGGAGTAGCAAAGAGCTTGAACAGATGCCATGTGTTGCCTGATTAAACAAACTGCAGCTCCACACACTACCATACTGCCCACCCAGAGGCAAGCTGTGCCTGATGTATAAAGCCATGTCCAAGCTGGAATCAATGAACATGCTGCACCTTGTACAATCTGAATGGCAGTGAGCTATGCACATGAGAGACCTGAACCCCAGCACTGACATACATAGGACAAGCTGTACTGAATGATCTATAACACAGAAGCCACCCCCACTCTTGAGTAAACTCCCAGTACAGGTTAGCCAGAGAGTCAACATCGACACTCCTCAAGAGGAATCTTGATGAGTGGATGGGAGATGGTAGGTTTACCCTGGGTATCACTGTTATGTCACAGGTAGACGGAGGCACAGTATACTAACCATGACATATGTCATGGCAAACTCCAGTTACAATGTGTGTCGAAGGACAAACACACTCTCTGACTAGCATTAGAAATGGCCTAGGGCACATCGCTAGTGTTTGCCAATGTCCACCTATGTTGTGGAATATACTACCAATGTTGGACAAGCCTGGTTTAGGTAGTCCATATCTGAACATAATGCAACATGGTCATATGTGCACAACTGGCCCCTAAACAGTCTGTTGTGCTCACTATGAAGATTTAAAGCAGTGATAGGACTAAAGCCCAGGATACTATCCACCACAGTGAAAGTACTGAACCAGTACACTATATGGTACTACAGTGTTAGGTCAGTATGAAAGGATGTTGACAACTGTATGCAAAGTATCCCATGCAAACCCTGCAGGCACAGTATAATCCCTGTTGTGTTCAGACACGAAGCAGTTGGCCAGTAAGTACACAACATGACACCCAACACACAACCATAAATGTGAGATATTGTTGAAGTTCACACTCATCCAAATATGTGGTGGACTGCAGAGTTCAACATATGGAAAGCTCACACTGGGCATGCTCGCACACTTTGATAAATGAGACATATGTCAGGCAACATGCCATGGAAAGGCTGAACTGGGCATGCTCACACACTTAGGCCATATCTCCGTTTAGCGGTTGACCACACATATCTGGTATTTGTAAGTGTCATTCCAGGAACCAACCACATCACAGCAATCTGCCCAGTGCACACAGTTAAATGACTACAGAGACATAAGTGATATAGTAGATCCCCCTCATATTCAAACATCTTCCACAGATACACAAGTTGTTCATAGAAACAGGGAATGCTATGGCAATAAAGACCTGCAAACAGTCTATCAGCAACAAATATTGTGCATCTGACAATTAAACATATGGGTGTAGAGGTCAATACTAGGCTGTTTGCCCTAGGGAATGACAGCTTAGCCAGAGTGTGCTTGGCATCTGCATCCCCAGTACAGTAGGCTACTGTGCCACTGTAAAGTAGGTCACATAAGGCATTGTGTGAGGCTAGTGTGCTGTGCCTCTGTCAAGCAGGGACACAGTGGAGATCCCAGGGTTTGAATGTGCTAAGCCACATCCTTGTTGTTGGTGTGTGCTGGAAGAGGGTTGCTGAGGATCTCTAACAGTAAGTGGGTGTCAATAACAGACTGAGGGGAGCCCTATCTGCATTGTCTGGACAATTTCACTGTCAACACTGTGTTGTGGTGATTATGTGGGATTGAAGTGTCATGCCAGTACTGTTCAGAGATGTCCTCCCTCTGTGGGCTACAGCTCTGCAATGTATTAGCTCACTCTGTCTGTTGGACAGCTCATATATGGCTGGTGTACACCTGACAGGTGTCCTGTTGTGGAGCAGTCATGGGTATATGTGGGATAGCATGATCAATGCAAACCTTACACATGCTCATAGAATGCAATTGTCAAGGATTATGCAGAGTGGCCAGTATAGTCCCCCAACATGGGTCCTTTGAAGTCTTCCACCCCAGTCTTCACAAGTGTAGAGTCTGCTTGTGCTAAATACAGTTTGTTTGCAGTGACAACCTTGCCTGGGGGTGGGGATGGGATATGGATGTCCAGGGAAAGGTGGGTATGGTCAGATATCAACAATGGTGGTCTACCTCTGGTGTTGAACAGTGAGTACCCATGTTGCAGATGGACAGGTGCAATATGTATTCCCCCATGTGGCTGTGGTGAGTGGTTCTGCCATAGCACATGGACCCACAAATTGTAGTGGCTGTAGGGTAATGTTGTAGAGGCCTGAGTAGTTCCCACACACAATATGCCTGCACCTGATGTTCACAACTGGAATGGTGTATGTGAACACCTGCATATCCCGGCACTGTTCCCAGGGAAGCAAAGTGTGTGTCCTGGATGTGGGAGGGGTGTTCTGGACTGGTTGTGTTGTGTGTTACAGGTCCTGTGGTCACGAAGCATGGTATAGAACATAACCTGCCAGTGCGATGTGCATATCTGACCCTGAAGTAGGTGGCTGCAAATGCATATATATGCTATCCCCCACCTGACAGGTAGTACTAGATATACATACATCTGTAGAAATAAAGATGTCAGCACCCTATAAATACTGCAGGTGCAGAACAGATGCCCAGTAATTCGGATAGCATGCTCTGCTAATGCGTCTCCTTCAAGTGTCATAATATAGTTAGGTAGGAGTTTGAACCATGCAAATGCTCAGTGTGTGTGTGTGTGTGTGTGTGTGTGTGTGTGTGTGTGTGTGTGTGTGTGTGGGTGAGCAGGGTTGTTGTGTGTGCAAGTCTGTGTGAGGGAAATTTCCCTTTTGGCAAATGGGAAAACACTCTACAGGATGCACATTCCCCTTTCTAAACACTGATGATGTCAGCACCCTATAAGTACAGCAGGAGAAGGGTAACCTCCCAGTAATGCGAATAGCACGCTCCGCTAATGCGTCCGTCTTGAGTGTCATAACATAATTAGGTAGGGGTTTGAATCCTGCAAATGCCCAGTGTGTGTGGAGGGGGGTTAGTGTGTGTGCAAGTCTGTATGAAAGAAATGTCCCTTTTCGCAACTAGGAGAACAATCTACAGGATGCACATTCCCCTTTCTAAACACTGATGATGTCAGCACCCTATAAGTACAGCAGGATAAAGGAGACCCCCCAGTAATGCGAATAACACACTCTGCTAATGCGTCTGTCTCGAATGTCATAACATAGTTAGGTAGGGGTTTGAATCCTGCAAGTGCCCAGTGTGAGTGGAGAGGGGTTAGTGTGTGTGCTAGTCTGTATGAAAGCAATGTCCCTTTTGGCAACTAGGAGAACACACTACAGGATGCACATTCCCCTTTCTAAACACTGATGATGTCAGCACCCTATAAGTACAGCAGGAGAAGGGAAACCTCCCAGTAATGCGAATAGCGTGCTCTGCTAATGCATCCGTCTTGAGTGTCATAACATAGATAGGTATGGGTTTGAATCTTGCAAATGCCCAGTGTGTGTGTAGGGGGGGTTAGTGTGTGTGCAAGCCTGTATGAAAGGAATGTCCATTATGGCAACTAGGAGAACACACTACAGGATGCGCATTCCCCTTTCTAAACACTGATGATGTCAGCACCCTATAAGTACAGCTGGTGAAGGGAAACCTCCCAATAATCTGAATAGCACACTCTGCTAATGCATCTTTCTCAAGTGTCATAACATAGTTAGGTAGGGGTTTGAATCCTGCAAATGGCAAGTGTGCGTGTTTGGATGAGAGGAGTTTGTGTGTGTGCAATTCTGTATGAAAAACATGTGCTTTTTGGCAATCAGGAGAACACACTACATGATGCACATTACCCTTTCCAAACACTGATGATGTCAGCACCCTATAAGTACAGCCGGAGAAGAGGAACCTCCTAGTAATCCGAATAGTGCGCTTCACTAATGCGTCTCTCTCACGTGTCATGACATAGTTAGGTAGGGGTATGAATCCTGTAAATGGCAAGTGTGTATGGGGGGGAGGTAGTAGGGTGTGTGTAATTGCAAGTGTGACAGAACAGTTCCTTTTGTCAACTACTACAATACACCAGATGCTGCATATTCCCCCAGTAAACACAGGTGATGTCACCACACTATCAGTACAGCCAAACAGGGCTAATTGCCCAGTAATGCCAATAGTGCGCTCCGCTACTGGGTCTATTACCACTGTCAGAGCACAGATAGGTATGTTTTGGAAACCCACAACTGCCACGTGTGGTTGTGTCACACAAAATGACCATGTGTGGGTTGTTCATAACAATGCATGACATTGCTTAAACCAGCAATGGCAATGCACACATGATGTATGTGTGTGACACATACACATATATACCTGTGACCTTCAGTAGTTACCATGTCTGGATAAATGGTATTTGCAATACATAACGTTATGACTGTGTCTTACTGTGCAGGGGCCGCATGCGGTATGTGTATATACAGTGTGAGTTGTATATGGTATCATCCTAACAGCGGGGGATACACATCTGGTCTAGGCCATATAGTCTACATGTAGTCGATGAACAGGTGCTGCATGTTCCCACCTGTTGTGGGAGTGGTAACATGTTGTTCCACTGCAATTCAGTGACTACATGCTGGGAACCTTTCAGCTAGTGTGTTGTAGCTACAGTAATGCTCACACACAATGTTCGGCTGGATGCAGTCCAGCCATATAAAGACATATCTAGAGACTGTCATATTCCCAGTGTTGTTAGGGAGGACAGGTGGGTTTCCTGTGTATGGGAGGATTGTGTGTGCCAGGCTATGAACCAGAAGGCAGTCCAACACACTGTTAGCTGCTCATGGATAGGCCCTGATGCTTTGTGCTGTGCCAACAACCTGGAGGTGTGTGTATCTGTGGTGCCTTGGGATACCACCCCCCTGTTCATGTGTGTTACGTGTAGGGGACGACAGGCATGGTATGAGGTATAACCTGGCAGTGATGGGTTGCACCTGTGAGCCGTGAATCAGGAATCTGTTACTGCACAGATATTGCAGTTTACCATGCTGAGGACAGCGTCCAGTGCATGCATCTTGCGGTGTACACTGCTGGTGTTGTGTAGCATTACTGTTAGTGTCCTATCCCGTGTGATACCCGTGGAGGTGGCTATGTAATCTGTGTCCTGCAGCAAAAGGCACTATGTGTGTATCAAGGGGTTTCGCCAATATACAATGGCCCATGGGTATCACGTGCAAGCTGCCCCTTGCAAATCATTGTGGCTTCCCTAGCATGTAAGCACACGCTGGCAGCCATTGGATACCCTATGAATGACATTGGAGATTGAGTAGAATGTAGACATAGAACACCCTTCCTACATATTGTGGTAGCATACCTGGTGAGGGTATGATGGCAACCAAGGTCAGGCTCATACTGGCCTGTGCCACATGCTGAGAGAGCCCTTCTATGTTCCCTATCATGTAGTCCAGGGAGGTATGTCTCAGGTCATCCATAGTGGCATGGACAATGACTGAGTCATATGTGTCCATGCCTCTGACTGACCTGCATGCATGTGTTTTGTGGTGGACCATAGTGCCCCATGGGCATATCACTGTGACCTTCACCATGTACAGCCTGTTGAGTGGGACCCCACTGCAGCAGCCAAGAGAGGTACCTGACACATCTGCAGCAGGTGTGTTGTGTAGCCCTACAGGCTGTGAGTGTGTGGCACACAGGATGTGTGTGCCATGTGTGGCATGTGCTCTGTTCTGACTTAACGTATGCCTGTGTGCCAGCTGCGGAGGTGTGTGATGCTCAGGCAGGATGCTATTCTGAGGCTCCAAGTATGCCCCAGTGTGTTCGGATTGCTGTCAGTGCGGGTCTATGTCAGACTGGTATTGTAGTCACTGTAGTATGTCATGCCACCTGACAGGGTATGGCAGTGCTGGGTTCAGAGTGCTCAGTCCCCAGATTGGCTATGTGGTTGCATCTCACACATGTGTTGTACGTTCCTGGCCAGGGGAGAGGGTTGACTGCATACATGTGGCAGCTGTGACATTGCCACATGACTCACATAAACCACAACTGGACCATAGAGGTGATTCACAGGTTACCTTTGCACATGCTACCATAGTAGTGTGATTGCCATGGTGATTACCAACACATAGGGCCAATGGGGAACAACATACTGAAGGTGAGTATGTGTGGGTGTACTGCTACTGATTTCATAGCGCTGGCATATATGACTGCACACGTGGGTAAATGCCAGGTAAGTCATATGCAATGTGTCACAGGCAACGTACATGCAAACAGGACAGACAGTGACGTTCTGTCAGGTGGAAAATTGACATACATATAGTACGCTATGCAGATGTCACTAGGAATCCACAGAAGCTCTGTAAATCTGCATTGCAGGTGGAATCAGTGTTCCAGGGAACCTCAAGCAAACATGCATGCAAACAAAGCTACAGTAAGCAGGGCTGGAAGTAGTCCATTGTACAACAAAGAAGGGGTAACACTTCCAGTAGGTAAGAGTGAAAATATGCAGGCACTATCAACATGTACCCAGGAATGCACAGCTCAGATGTCCATGGTAGAACTGATATTATTTAATATTTAATTTAATTTAAATTAAATTGGTACTGCACACATATCAACATGCGCAAACATCCACATTGCATAGTCGTTGTGGGCAACATGCCACCATTAGTGTACATGTCCATCATTGCGTATCACTACTTGCATTAGCTTCTCCCCTGTGCTACCTATGTATGTGGCTATCTGTTGACATCCTTACCACTGGTATGCAATAATGTGCAGCTGTTACACTATGGTACTTACTATGGGTGTAGATAACAATTCAGGACAGTCATACAGTTACTGCATCAGGCATGCTGGGATATACACACAATCATATCAGCACACTGTACTGTTACCAACATGATACTAGTAATACACTTCTATGTAGTCACCCTGTGCATCAGCAACATGTTAACCTGTTCCTGCACTGATGTTGGAGATCGCAGGAGGTGGCACAGTTTCATCATATGCACAGGGTGTGAATTAGGTATGCCTGAGTCTGCCACTGATACCACCAATTGACATGTATGTGTATGTGTGTTGGTGAGGGACAGCAGTACAGGGTGGGGCACTGTTGGTGCAGTGTGTGTGTGTATGTGGTAGCCCTAGGTGTTAACATTTCGCATGTGTGTGTGCATGCACACAGTTCCACCTCATGGCTGCCATATACTGGAGTTTGTGGACAGCCACAGACTGCACCTGGCAGGTCATACAGATCAGTGTCTGTGGGCACAGACACGGTACCTGTGCCTGGCAGGGGTGCTACGGACTGTATCCAGTACTAAGCCAGAATGGGTACTGTCATCAGAAGCTGGAGTTTGTTGACTGGACACAGGTCCCTGTTGGGACTGTCCAGAGCCACATGCACATGGTCTCCTGGGGCGGTCTGATGACAGCACAGACCCAGCATTGCTGGGGCTGCTGCTGGCACTATGGGGGCATCCGCGGGCCTGTTGTCATCCGCGCCGACTGCCAGCTGCTGCTGTTGCTGGCATACGGCCACGTCGACGCCACAACCGTCCACCATTGCCCTGGCTCATGGACATGTGGTTGTGGAACTGCTGTAATATGTCCCCACAACGTCTGTCTATGACATCGGTGAAATTACGGATAGCATCCGTGATGTCACGCATACTGTCAGTCATGGATGTGCGACATGCTCTCAGCTCGCTCAGACCCTGTCTGGTGTACCTTTCCATATGTGACTGTACCTGCATGACAGCCCAAAACATAGCTGAGGTTGACAGACCTCTTTGGGCACATCTGCCAGAGGCAGAACGCCCACGGATGCTCCCACGAGAACCCATGGGCAACTGTCTGTGTGGTACCATCTCAGGACCCTGCCCATGGCTGCTGTGTGGGGAAGCATGTGCCACAGATACCACATTACCCTGGTCAATGCCCACTGTATCCTGTCCATCACCTAGGGACATTAGTGACATAGGATGTACTGGCAGGATGACTGTGTGCAACGATGGGGTTGACAGCTGTGTACTGTCAATTGGCTGACCATTGACGGACCCTGACACACCTTCCTGTGCCATTACACAGATATCATCATTATCAGTACCTGTGGCACCAGATTTAGGTTCCCTGCTGCAGGACACCAGAGCAGCACCAGAACCTGTGGGAGGAAGACAGGAAACACAGTTTACAATGTCTACACAATGTTACCAGTGATGCACACATGCACACGTGGACACATGCACACATGCACACGTGGACACATGCACACATGCACACATGCACACTAGCACACATGCACACGTGGACACAGGCACACATGCACACATGCACACATGCACACACACACATGCACACGTGGACACAGGCACACATGCACACATGCACACATGCACACATGCACACCCCGCAGTATACACACAGAGCACTACTGAGTTACACTATTATTACTAGCACTATCAGGACTATCATAGGTATTGTTAAAACACACTCACCAGCATGGATGGGCTGCCTTGCTGTAACACCGGAGGGACCTGCAGAAATGAGGGGATTAATGTCAGTGGGCACAACTGTGCCATTGATACTGCGTATGATACAGTTCAGTAGTACACCAGTTGCCTTTCACATGTCAGCTGCTGATATTGGCAATATCACACCTGCACAATTACATACTATGTTGACAGCTACATACCAAGGACACACCTTACACATGCATAAACTAACAGTGTACAGAACAGTCAAGTGTACATATGGCATATTACCTGCGCGCTCCATGTCGTGTTCCTGTGTAGATCCAGCCTCCATCATAATGCAGGTGTGTTGCTGTTGATGTTCCTGGGCTGGAGCCACAACACTTAGGAGTAGCCCCTCCAGTCTGGTGAGGGGGATGTGTGGCCACCCACCTCCTGTGGCGACCTGTTGCCTGTGGATATCCGACGCACGCTGACGGACATTTCTGATTAAATCACTGCAGTGATGTCGTACCTGCTCATATGTCCTATTATGCGTGCCAATGTCATTTACCCTACGGACAAGGTCTTGCCACAGTGCAGCCCTCTCCTGCTGATTCTGGCTGGTGCGGGAAAACAGTATGTCATAATCCCGCACCAGGCTCTGGTGTATCTCTTCATCTTCTGCAGCAGAGTAGGCAGGATTTCGCTGATGCGCCATGTCCCTGAAAGGGAACACAAACAGGATATCAGCAAACTATGTCAGCAAAATATGGCACACATACTATACATGATACTCAACTGTAGTGATATACTACTACTCCCATATGTAGCACGTGTGTGTCTCTTGGTGGATACACATGTACATGGCCAGATATCAGTGCTCAGCCAACACCTGTGCAACAATACCTGCCACAATCCATACAACATAGTACCAAGCCCCATTGGTCAGCACACTGAGACAGGTCCAATGCACCACCTCACTCTGGGGGTTCATAACAAGGTACCGTATGTGGAACGTCATCCACTAGTGTGATCTGGACACAAAATAATCGGCCTGGATATACATATCCCACCACCACCACCACCAGCACAGTAGACTACTTTGATATATATGTGAATAGACAGATTTTCACTTGTTAGGACTGACATGGTATCCATGCAGCCCACTGGGCCAGTGGAAGCCACAACCCACAATGCTGATCCCTTTGCAAATGCTTCCCACGGACATCCCAAAGAATGCATGGAACATGCACACACAACTCTAACCCAGACCCTATGCACAAAAGTTAAGCATCCTGTCTGGTGGACCCCAGCCAAAGACAAATTGTATAACAATAGAAGGAGGCTACTGCAGGACAGAGCAGTTTCACATAAAGGGAAGGCATCTGTGGTCGGCACTAGTAATAAGCTAAGTTCACTCATAACAACATCCAAGGCCAACTCTGAGAGGGAAATGGCCAAGGACACTATAGATAACCACAAGGCCTTCTTCAGTTTTGTTAGACATATGGACCAAAAGCCTCAGATATGCTCTGAGTTATTACACACCTACTTAACATTCACTGAACCCACAGATATTGGCAACATTCTGGCAGACAGATTCAGTGCAAATATCCCCCCTCCCTCTCCCCCAAACTTAGAAATACTTATCACAGCTGAATGTAACCTCCCTATCATCTCAGATGTCCAGGTGAGGGCCGACCTCAGCAAAGCAGAACACACAGCATCAATGTGACCTGATGGTATCCCTGGATGTGTGCTACGTGAACTCCAAGAGGAGATACAACCGCATATAAAACTGATATTTAACCTTGGCCTTACTACGGGATATGTACCTGAACACTGGCATACAGCAACAGTGGTCCCAATCCACAAAGGAGGCACCTCTACTGACCCTGGGAACTACCGCCCCATAAGCTTAACCAGCCTGGTCTGCAAAGCTATGGAAAGATTCATTATGGGACTCATATACAGTGATATTGGGTACCTGCAGACACTTGATCCCACCCAGTTTGCCTTTGTGAAGGGTTGATCCTGCCTTTTGAACCTGGTTGACCTTTTCAAAGCAGTCACTACAGCCATTGATGAGGGCAAACCAGTCCATACAGCCTACCTGGACTTGCCTAAGGCCTTCAACACAGTACTCCACTCAGGCATCATAGACAAGCTCATCAGCTTAAATGTTAATACATATGTCACATGATGGGTTGCAAACTGGTTGAACAACAAAATCCATAAAGTCAACATTGCGGGAGCCATGTCAGACTCAAAGCCAGTCACATGTGGTATCCCACAGGGCTCTGTCCTAGGACCCCTCTTGTTTGGCATTTACTTCTCAGATGTGAAAGCAAACATGGGCGGGTTGTGGATGACAAAGTTTCCAGATGACTGCGAACTAAGCGCCATAGTCGTTACACCAGCTGACACACACATCCTACAGACAGGCCTCACTGAAACGGACAACTGGTGACAGAATCATGGCCTAACACTGAATGACATGTAATGTATAGTCATCCCCTTTGGGTAAAACTACGTGCACACAACTTATCACATAGACATACATATAGATACAGAACAATAACACATATGGAGGGTTCACAGTATGTAGACTATTAACTTGTTACTTTACATTACCTGTGTTTGTCGCAGCTAGTTGAATTACCATTAGTATAGCTTCCTGCTGCTGCTAGCCCAGCTTGATACTGACACTGATGACAGCTTCAACTTAGTTTGTCTTACGTGTGGTTTTTATTTGTGTTTTTATTTTCTTTTTTTCTTTCTTTTCTTCTCTCTCTCTCTCTCTCTCTCTCTCTCTGCCTTCATACGGTGCAATGAAAGTATTGCATGTGTGGAGTGGGAGTACAGGATGCTTTTGTAGGTATCTGCATCAGTCCATGTGATGGCCTCTGCACCAATTGTAAGCCAGCATTTGCTAATTGCATGCAGCCAGTTGTGTACTGATTGCAGTTCTCACTGTGATTTCAGGACAGTGCTATAAAAGGGTATGTGAGATAGGTGTTGCCCTTTCAGATTGTAAGGGCGGGGACCATGCTGGTATGCTGTGGACACTGTTCTGTGAGTGTAAAGGTTAGTATCTCTCTCATGATTCAGGCTGTGTTGTAGATTCACATTTCTCCATTCATCTCTCCTGTTTCCTGTACTAAGTGTGTATGTATACTGACACCTACAACTATAAATATATATATATATATATATATATATATATATATATATATATATATATATATATATATATATATGTATAATAACTGACATTATTACCTACTATCTACCAACTAGCATGGCTGTTTCTGTTCACACACTACTATTATAGAAATCCACTAGATTTGACAGTAAATATACATGGCATGCTTTGTGTACTACACATACTATATTCCCTTTACATTCATTCCTACTATTACATGATATATTTATTGTAGCAAAGATAAGCAAAATAACGCTGCTGGATACTGCTGGTTATATAAAAAATATTTTAATACCAAAATACCAAACGATACAAACTGGATGAGAGCTTTCGGGTTGTTACCCTTCCTCAGATAAAACACATTGTAACATGAAACTTCTTTTAAAACAAACTCTATCCAATCAAAATCAATAAAAAACCCGCCTTTTACAGAGAGTGGGCTTAAGAGGAACTACATCATTCAATCCTGGAGCCCTATGTGCTGTCAATTCCAGGATCCATTTAGATTCAGCCAAATCTGTGTTCAATCTGATGTCGCCCCCCCTACAGGTAAGACTCAGATTGACAATGACCCTAAACATGAACTTGTGTGTGGGATTTTCTTTCACATGCCTGTAAAGTGCATTACGTTCGTCCTTATTTCTGATATTAGACATATGCTGGAGAATCCTAACCTTCAACATCTGGTTTGTCTTCCCCACATAGTAACTCAAGCACGAACAACACTCTGCAATATAGACCACATCAGTGGTCCTACAATTGGCCCTGCCCTTAAACAAGTAAGTCCTATGGTTATTGGGGTGTTTGAACTCTACTCCTTTCTTAATAAGACAGCAAGCTTTGCAGGATCCACAAGCTACGGTCCCTGCTTTCCCCATGTTACTCCCACTGCCCATCATCTTCTTTTCCTTACATAACAAATCTTTTAAATTTTTGTTCCTCTTGTAAATAAACTCAGGGTGAGTCCCAACCATATCCCTCAGGCTTTCATCACTCACTATGATGTTCCAATTTTTTCGTATGATGTCACATATCCCTCTTGCATCACTGCCATATGTGAGTGCCATCTTACGACGGGTCGGCCTAGTTACTCCTGTCCCTATACTAGTGACTGTGGTGTTACCTATCACATCTAACCAGGGCCTGTACTTCGTGTTTCTATATGGTTTGTTCTTATTAATAATTTTACCTACCAATTCCTCATTGTAGCCCCTGTTCACAAAACATTCACCAAGATGACATATCTCCTTCTCAAACTCTTGATTGTCCTTGCTCAATCTTGAGATCCTTCCTATCTGACCCTGCACCACGTTGGAAAAGGTGTGTCTCGGATGCATACTATCGAACGATAGTAGGCTATTCCTCCAACATTCTTTCCTGTATAACCTGGAACTGAAACCATCCCTGTTTTGTTCCAGGCACACATCTAGAAAATCTATGGTCTCTTTCGAGGTTGTTACACTGAACCTAAAAAAGGTGGTCGTAGTGTGTAAATAGTCTATGAACATATTTAATTCTCCATCCGTGCCTTTCCACAAAATAAAAATGTCGTCTACAAAACGTAGATATGTGAAAAGATTTTCCTTCCAAGCATGTTCATTGAACACAAACATCCTTTCCCATTGCGAAAGGACAAGATTAGCATAGGTATTGGCACAGGGGGTGCCCATGGCTATCCCCTGTGCCTGCCTATATATGCTATCTGTCCCTAAGAAAATGTTGTTATCCAAAACCAGGGTTAACAGCTCAACAACCAAGGCTATCCTATCATGTGTGAGCCCTAATGTGGTAAGTAATGTCCTTATGGCCCGTATACCATACTCATTATTAATCACAGTGAACAGATTGTTCACATCCAAAGTGACCATTATAAAATTCCCCACTGATTCCTCATGTTTAATGCCACCAATCAAAGTAAGGAAGTGTCCTGTGTCTTTCAAAATATGTTTCATAGAGGCTACATACGGTCTGAGGGTCACCTCCAACCATATTGAAATGTTTTCAGTGACCCACCCCCTACCTGATACTATCGGTCTAAGGGGTGGGTCAACTAAGCTCTTATGCACCTTGGGCAATGCCTTGAATACCGGTGTTGTGGGTTTATCTATGTGTAAAAACTCCAGTTGTTGGGGGGTAAGCAATAAGCGTTGTCCCAAACACTGCAATTTGTTATGGACCCTATCTATAATTCTCCTCACATCTATGGGATTGATGTGTTGATAAGTCCCCGTATCCGACAAGAGTGTATTTAACTTATTGTTGTACCAGTCGGAGTCCATTACAACGACTGAACCTCCCTTGTCTGCCATCTTGATCGTAACATCAGTATATCCACATAGCTTGGCCAGAGCTAATCTCTGTTCACTAGTTAAATTATAATATTTCTCTCTATCACTTTGCTGAAAATAAAGTAGCAGGTCATGGTCACATTGATTGATAAATAACTGTAAAGCCGGTGTTAGGGCCGGTATAAACCCACTAGGTTTGCTCAAAACAGTTTGTGTATTTTCAACATCACCAAATAGTTTACTTAACATTAAGTTTCGGCAATACTGCATAATATCTAGTAAAACCTCCTGATAAGTGCACATTCTACTGGGAATAAACGTCAAACCTTTATTCAGTACCATTAACTCAACTTGAGTTAATTGACGTGAAGATAAGTTAAAAACAATATTATCACACTCACTATAAGTCAATCTAGTGTCCGCCTCTTTTTCAAAAACTCCCTGTCGTCGCTGGATGAGCGTTTCCAAGGGCCCTTCTTCTTCACCTGGACCGGTAATAAGTCCAAAAAATGATTCTGTGTGGATCTGGTTTTTGGTCGTGCCCCCGAACGTAGTTCCTCATGGTGGATAACGGAAGTGCCTGAACCACCTGCCTTGCTATCAAAACCTGCTACCGTATCTCCTGATGAATCAGAGGCAACAGTGTTGTTAGTCCGACCAGGCAACTCCCTGATGTTCTCATCCCCTTCTTTCGACGTCAAATCCGGACCGGAGCCAATGACAGTGTCATTAGCAGGTTCAATGCCAAGAACCCGCTGCGCTTGGATAGTGGCGTAATCATCTCCCAAGGTGTTCAACACAGGCGCCATGGCTGCTTCTGCCGTGGTGCGTCGTTCAGGCAGTCCTGCCCTCGTCTCATGACGTGATGTGTTCCTATTGGTACCTTTCACAACGTCGGCCGTGGTAAAAGTCTTCTGTTTATTCCAAACAAAAATATTCCCTTTGGAGAAATCCTCGTAGTCCCTACGAAGTTTCCCCATCTTCTGTGAGCACAACTTTGCATCATTGTCATTAAAAGTGTTGTACAAATCTTTTAACTTTTTCTTACACCAATCCTCTACATAATCACTTTCAAGTTTCTGTTGCAGCGTCAGGACTTCCTTCCTTAATGTTCCAATCTCCTTAGCAAAAAACTCATTGAGCAAATCCATATAGGAGTAACTAGTATTTAAATTAATTGTTTGCCACCTGGCCAGCAGCTCAGGATATCTGTCCCCTTGGGAGGGCATGCACAGCACGCGCATCCCCCGGGGCACTATACCATAGTCTAAGCACGCTTCAAGATGGAACGTCTGCCATTGCAGACGCTGTAGTCTGGAGACCTTATAGCTAAAGTCTCTAAGATTTTCATCAAACGACCTGTCCATGGCCATAGGAGCAGATGTAACTCCTTGTTTTCCATGTCCTACAGCAAAGCCCAGATTGAGTAATGGATTCGTGGAAGGAATAAAGCGGTTCACACACCAACCTCCTGTAGAAGGATTGCTAACTTCCTGGTTGTTAGCTCCATGGTTGTTCTCCTCTCTCACCATGTCAATTTCTCCAACATGCATCGCAACTCAGACCCCAAATAACAAAATATAAAATCCAAGACAAAAAGGTCGTTGCTCTGCCAAAACCCAGCAAAACGTATAAGAAAGTCCAAAGATAAGCAAAATAACGCTGCTGGATACTGCTGGTTATATAAAAATATTTTAATACCAAAATACCAAACGATACAAACTGGATGAGCGCTTTCGGGTTGTTACCCTTCCTCAGATAAAACACATTGTAACATGAAACTTCTTTTAAAACAAACTCTATCCAATCAAAATCAATAAAAAACCCGCCTTTTACAGAGAGTGGGCTTAAGAGGAACTACATCATTCAATCCTGGAGCCCTATGTGCTGTCAATTCCAGGATCCATTTAGATTCAGCCAAATCTGTGTTCAATCTGATGTCGCCCCCCCTACAGGTAAGACTCAGATTGACAATGACCCTAAACATGAACTTGTGTGTGGGATTTTCTTTCACATGCCTGTAAAGTGCATTACGTTCGTCCTTATTTCTGATATTAGACATATGCTGGAGAATCCTAACCTTCAACATCTGGTTTGTCTTCCCCACATAATAACTCAAGCACTAAGAGCTTAGTTGACCCACCCCTTAGACCGATAGTATCAGGTAGGGGGTGGGTCACTGAAATTATTTCAATATGGTTGGAGGTGACTCTCAGACCGTATGTAGCCTCTATGAAACATATTTTGAAAGATACAGGACACTTCCTTACTTTGATTGGTGGCATTAAACATGAGGAATCAATGGGGAATTTTATAATGGTCACTTTGGATGTGAACAATTTGTTCACTGTGATTAATAATGAGTATGGTATACGGGCCATAAGGACATTACTTACCACATTAGGGCTCACACATGATAGGATAGCCTTGGTTGTTGAGCTGTTAACCCTGGTTTTGGATAACAACATTTTTTTAGGGACAGATAGCATATATAGGCAGGCACAGGGGATAGCCATGGGCACCCCCTGTGCCAATACCTATGCTAATCTTGTCCTTTCGCAATGGGAAAGGATGTTTGTGTTCAATAAACATGCTTGGAAGGAAAATCTTTTCACATATCTACGTTTTGTAGACGACATTTTTATTTTGTGGAAAGGCACGGATGGAGAATTAAATATGTTTATAGACTATTTACACACTACGACCACCTTTTTTAGGTTTAGTGTAACAACCTCGAAAGAGACCATAGATTTTCTAGATGTGTGCCTGGAACAAAACAGGGATGGTTTCAGTTCCAGGTTATACAGAAAAGAATGTTGGAGGAATAGCCTACTATCGTTCGATAGTATGCATCCGAGACACACCTTTTCCAACGTGGTGCAGGGTCAGATAGGAAGGATCTCAAGATTGAGCAAGGACAATCAAGAGTTTGAGAAGGAGATATGTCATCTTGGTGAATGTTTTGTGAACAGGGGCTACAATGAGGAATTGGTAGGCAAAATTATTAATAAGAACAAACCATATAGAAACACGGCACAGGCCCTGGTTAGATGTGATAGGTAACACCACAATCAATAGTATAGGGACAGGAGTAACTAGGCCGACCTGTCAGAAGATGGCACTCACATGGCAGTGATGCAAGAGGGGTATGTGACATCATACGAAAAATTGGAACATCATAGTGAGTGATGAAAGCCTGAGGGATATGGTTGGGACTCACCCTGAGTTTATTTATAAGAGGAACAAAAATTTAAAAGATTTGTTATGTAAGGAAAAGAAGATGATGGGCAGTGGGAGTAACATGGGGAAAGCAGGGACCGTAGCTTGTGGATCCTGCAAAGCTTGCTGTCTTATTAAGAAAGGAGTAGAGTTCAAACACCCCAACCATATGACTTACTTGTTTAAGGGCAGGGCCAATTGTAGGACCACTGATGTGGTCTATATTGCAGAGTGTTGTTCGTGCTTGAGTTATTATGTGGGGAAGACAAACCAGATGTTGAAGGTTAGGATTCTCCAGCATATGTCTAATATCAGAAATAAGGATGAACGTAATGCACTTTACAGGCATGTGAAAGAAAATCCCACACACAAGTTCATGTTTAGGGTCATTGTCAATCTGAGTCTTACCTGTAGGGGGGGCAACATCAGATTGAACACAGATTTGGAATCTAAATGGATCCTGGAATTGACAGCACATAGGGCTCCAGGATTGAATGATGTAGTTCCTCTTAAGCCCACTCTCTGTAAAAGGCGGGTTTTTTATTGATTTTGATTGGACAGAGTTTGTTTTAAAAGAAGTTTCATGTTACAATGTGTTTTATCTGAGGAAGGGTAACAACCCGAAAGCGCTCATCCAGTTTGTATCGTTTGGTATTTTGGTATTAAAATATTTTTATATAACCAGCAGTATCCAGCAGCGTTATTTTGCTTATCTTTGGAATTTCTTATACGTTTTGCTGGGTTTTGGCAGAGCAACGACCCTTTTGTCTTGGATATTTATTGTAGCCCAATGTTCTTATATAACAGTCATGGTTTAGTGGAAAGTTATGCAGACTACTGTTTCCAAGGTCCTGGGTTCGGGACTGACAGTGGGATTTTATTTTGCTTTTGAACTGACTACAGGACCTGTCAATCAGAGTGACTAAGGCACTTTTAAGCAGTTGTAACCGGGTTAGCGCTGGTTTGCGCGGAGCTCACGCATGCACACTGGCGTTCAGCTCCGCGCACACCCGCTTACAACCGCTTAACAGTGCTTACTCTGGCGCACACCCACGCTATTTTCTTTGAAAGAAATGAAAATGGGGAGACAGGAAAGTGGTGAAAAAGGGGTCACAAAGAGGGTAAGACAGTAGGGAAACAAGCTTGGGTTTTGCAGGAGGGATGTAGGTAAGGCCCATAGCTGCCCATTTCTTCATCAGCAACAGCTATGCATATGTTTGTAATTTGGTGTGACATTTGAAACCTTCCACCCCTAAGAGAGGTGTCAGGACAACAATAATACTTGTTGTACAGCCAATTGTAATTGATAGTTTCCATGTCCAGCAGACATGTGTGCGGAATGGGCAGCTATGTATGGGGCATAATTTTTTTGTGGGTACAGCGTGCCCTTTTTTTTTTTTTTTTTTTTTTTCAGGTGAGAGTGGTATGTCAGGTAAAGGAAGTCGGTATAGCTGGGGAGGTAGGTTGGGAAGGTCAATAGACAAGACAAACAAGATGCATACAGGGGCGGTGTATGACACGTGTGGGGGGGTTACACAATTGACGGGGATGGATGTTTGGATATCCAGAGCCCATGAGCCCACAGATGGCAACAGTGGAACTGATATCCCCACCCATGGGCAGTTGCCACTGTTCCTTCACTGCCCAGGACGGGGCTGTGCTGGGGGCTGTGTAGGCCGGGCAAAAGGCATGCCCGTAAGTTGTGCCACCTGTGCCTCAAGCTGGCGTAGGGGCCCAAGAACAGATTCCTGGATCTCCCTATGCAAGACAGTCCGGACGCTACGGAGGCTGACTGGTGGTTCTCTTCCAGCCACACTTGCAGAGGGGGGATGAGCCCCATCCCCAGCAGTGCTTCCACCTGCAGGTGGCACAGGGCCACCGGAGGAGGGTCCAGACTGGGCACTACTGCCAGGTGCACTCACCAGCTGAGGTGGGAGAGGTGGGTCCGCTGGAACCCGCCTTCCCTGTCATCTTATGTTTTGCATTATGTCATGACAGTTTGGGTTAGTAACATACAATACCATTCGCAATTAGTTGTAACAGCATGCATTAGTATTCCCATTAACCAAACACCCAGATATTCACACCATTGAACAGCGAGCATAACACATGCATAATTTGAACAGCAATACACAGTCCAACAACATGCAGGGTTGATTGATGGCAACAGGCCATCAGGTTTGGATGTATGAACAAGGCAGATGCATCAACGTACATGCAAATATGTATGACCCAACAGGACAAATGTCCAGGGGTGTTAATTGTGATTGTACGTACCAATTTCACGTGGAATGGATTATATGTGATTATAGGGTAGGGTGAAGAAAATATAATTAACACCTTCAAATACCAATACATATGCTGTACATTTCTAATAGCTGCAGATATATACACACTACTGTTCTACCTACAGTTTCCTATGTGATAACTACTTCAAGTTGGTGATAGGACTGTTACTGCTACATCAATATACATTTTATTGTTATTCATACACGTTCATACCTGTCTTTGTTCAGCTACATCATCCTGCTACATTTGCTTTATATAGCTATAGACAACTGTGGATGTTTGGTATTTCAGACAATCATACTATCTGCATATTGCAGACTGAGAGCAACATATCCAGATTTTGGGATACACATTCCAGCTGCAGCAACATTTTGATCACATTTTGCAGTTTGGTTCTGCTTGTCACATTCATTTCATTCTGTACTGACTGCAGTATACTTTATTCAGGGGTTATTACTACTTTATTGGTGGATTCATAACTCTTTCTCACACTCTCTCACTTGTTTTAATTTTACAATTCAGGATGGTACTTACTTCTAGGCTTTATTGACATGTTTTACCTGTAGTTATTACAATCCTTTCCAACAGTCTCACTTCTGTCATGTTTCAGTATTTCAACAGGGATTTATTTCACACATGTGATTTGCTCATCTTCTGCAGCTGTACTTTTCAGCCTGCTGCAGATTGTGTACTATTATATTGCAGGTAGGCATCTTTATTTCAGACTTTATTTCAGACATTTTCATTTTTCTGTTTGGATTACAGACTGCAACACACTTTTGTAATCCAGCAATACTTGCAAACACTCTTACACTGTTACTTGCACATTTTATTACTTAGTGACTACACTGCACTCTTTTGCTAACTGTCATACTTTTATATTTCTTTCCAGTTACAGGGAGAGGATTACTGACCTGCCTGGTGGTGCAACCGCACCAGCCTATCGCCATAGGCTCTGCAGTTTGCAGAACGGACACCTGCAGCTGTAATATAAATAAAGTAATATTGGAATACATATCTCCATAATATCAGCTAGGTTAATTTCTTACATACATAATTAAATGTAACTTAGTAGTGGGGCATTGGGCATTTGCCGGGCCTCCTGGATCCAAAGGTTCAGTTGGTCCTGCTTACGTCTCTTCAGGTCCGCATGGTGGTGTCGGACCTGCTCACCAGTCCTTGGAATCCCTGTGGCACTGGTGAGATCATGAGCCAACCGGTCCCACGCCTCAGCCCTATATGCTCCCCACAGGGCCTGGCCCTGCATGAGTTGGGCCTCATGATTGTGGACAAGGAGCCAGACCATATATCTGGACTCCTCAATGCCCCACCTCTGTGCTCAGAAGCAACTACCCTCACCTACTCCTGACATTCTGGCTGCAAGTTAGTTCTACAATTGGTTATGCTGTGTATTCCTGCCTATGGGGCTTATATATGCCGTTTTTCCCGCACTTATCTGTGATTGGGCATTTTGGAATTGTATCAGCTTCACAAAACCTGCTTTGTCATGCTCCTCTTTCTATTCATTCCTATATATTTGCTATTACTGCATTTCTAAGTACAGCTGTCATGGCTTAGTGGTTCAGTACCTTGACTATAGTGCATGGTATCCTGGGTTCGAACCTAACCACTGCTTTTTATATTTTATGACTGTCTAGACAGGCTAGGGGGTGTGTCTGTGTAAAGGCAGTTTTGTTACAGCTTACTCAACGTTGCCTGTCGGTTAGCTTGTTGGCATGGTGCGCAGCTCCGCGCAAACGGGTTACGCTGGTTTACGCTTCATTTGGCTGTCAGCACACATATTACGCTCAGCTAGGGGCACACAGTTTCAGCGTGTTAAACCACGGCTCACCTACGGGCACTCATTTTGCACCTGTTGAACCATTGCTCACCTATGGACACTCATTTTGCACCTGTTAAACCACTGCTCACCTACGGGCAGATGCACTCAACTTGTTAAACTAAAGCTCAGCTATGGGCACATCTGGCATTTGTTATTATTTTGTTATTTCACATTTCTTCACAATAACTGGCCTATTTCATTACATTTTACATAAAATATAATTTTATATGTGTACATATATGTCAGGGACTTGTTTCCTGCTTATTTTACTAAAAATAAAAATTGAGGTTGTGGGGGCTCGAACCATGACTGCCTGCTCTTCAGCCGACATCTCTACCGCTATGCTATTGCTTTTTGGCTTACTTTGCATAGTTAGTTCTTATATGCTTTTCCACTTACTGCTAACTGTGGCTGAGCTACGGGCACGCCTGCGCAAACAAGCGCACTCACGGGCAAACATCTTTACAGTTTAAAAAAATATAACATGTTCATTTATATGATTTTATGTTCATAGTCTGTGGGGGCATGTGTTGTGTTGTGTTTATTCACATTTCCATGTACTCTGTCATGGGGGTTTACTTTGGGCACTTTTACTCTTCTGGGGGCATGTCCGCTTGCAGGGCTCGGCCTACGGACACGCCCCCTACTGTCTTCCAAGGACCGTGTTAGCCTTAGGTGTGATTCAGCATGCCCTCATGCATATGCATGACATGCTGACGTCACACCCTTTAACTGTAGCCTCCATGTAAGCCTTGTATCTCTTACACGGAGGCTTCGTGAATCCTGCCCAATGACTGTCCATTAATATTCAAAAACAAGCACGCTGATTGGCCAGCCCAACCAGCATGCCCACTGTAAATCTGAGAATATACCAACAGAAAAAGGTCTGGTCACCAGGACTTTTTTACATTATTATATCTTGTCATTTTTTTACTTATCTCTTTTTAAGAAACAGAGAAAGCAGAAGACCTCAAATGAATGAGGGAGATGGTACAGACAAAAATAATAGGATAACCAGGTACGTTCTGCAAAATTAAAGAAACTCACCTGATTATACTTTTATTTTATCTGTCCCGGCACTCCCGAACATTAAAAGTCTCCAGGGTTCTTTTTTCTTTCCAATAAAATAAAAATAAAATTAAAAAAAAAGCAACAGAGACCTTCCTTTCTCCATTGCTACATTTATACAGCACTGATGCACTGCATAAGCGTGGGAACACAAGTCCCATACGCATGCGCAGTACATCAAGAAAAAGCCCCAGGATACCAGGAAAACATGGAAGGGCACCATGAAGGCATTATACAAAGACATTATTTAAGAAAAGTAAGTTTTTTATTTTCTTAAATAATGTCATTGTATAATAGTAGTAACACAGAAACTCAACAACACAGCAATACAGCAATAATTCCAAGCGAAGTCATCACAGCACAGCTTTAATAAACCAACACAACAGAACTTATTCAGTAAGCACTTTTGTCTAGTATTGGACTTCTTCAGATTGAATAAGGTAAAAGACATCAGCCATTTATACAAGCATTCATCTAATGTCATTGTATAATAGCAATAACCGACTCTGTGGTATGGTATATTGAAATTTACCCTCTGGCTTCACTCTTGTGATTAAACTACATCAACCATGGGTAAATCTTTAATATACCATACCGATTTTGTTGATTATTGCTTAAGTAGGATAGGATGCATATTGTAATGACTTCTCTGATGGTAAACATTTAATTACTTGCTAATTGCAGAATCTTGCACAAGAAATAATGCTGGAACAATGTAGCGAATAAAACTGAGCAAAAATGGGTCACCTTTCAAGAGATGAAGCTCAGAAAAGCAGTTAAGAGTACCAGATATTGAGTTCACTAATAAAGTACTGTGTAAAAGAAACGGAAAGACAAGGGGGAAAGACAGAAATAATAAGAGTATAAAGATAGTTAACAGTGTTGCCAGCATATTAAAAAATAATACAGATTTTGTAGAAATAAACATCAAGGTCTAAAACATATGTTATGAGAAAAAAGTGCATGTAATAACATATTTGAGGCATCTAACTATAGTTCAACATATACACCCTAGTGGTTGATACCAATTTACTTTATTCAAAACAGTACATTCACTAATTTACCGGATTTATAACCTTTGTATATATTGAATTATTGTTATAAACATACATTTCTTTTTAATATTTGCATTTCACAATTAAATGCCTGAACATGTTTTATTGACAGTAAATCACTGTGCGGTCTCAGTCAAAAATGGAGCCTTCATTGCTTAACTGTCATTTACGAATAATAAACATGGAAGAATGTGGCTCCAAAGAGGGGTTGTGTACATCAAGGGATTGGGAGTGGAATGAGCACTTAGGTCTGCAGTACCAGAGAAATACTAGTTTATTTAAATACTATATATATATATAAATATTAAATGCTATATTAGTGAGTGACTAACTAAAAGTCTTTAGTTCATGTTTCTACATATCTAAGAATGTATTGTGACATTCATAATGTCAGATGCAATGTCTTACAAACTGTATACATAATATTTCCACATTTCAGATCATATGTTGAACTATGTAGAGTTATATGCTTGAATACTGAAATGTATGCTGGTTGAATGGTAAGAAGGAATATTTCAATACTGTAACAATAACGTGACAAATTTGCACCAAGGTTTGCTGATGAATACTGTGCAAAAAAGGTAAATGGATTGATCGTTAAAGATCTTTAGATGTGATCAGGGGAACAAGGAGAAAACCAAAGGCAAAGACACAAAGGCGTTAGAGGAAAGTAATGGAGGAAGCCGACAGGGATGCAATGAAAGCAGTAGGGAGTGCATGTGGATTTCAGAGGTAAATGACAATAAACAATGATCAATGAATATGAATTTGGGATGTGTGGAGGTGGCTGTGGGCAGTAAGCACTGAACATGAACTGAGCTGCTAAGAGTGGTAGTTAATCATGAGAAATGTGAAGTAAACATTAATTTCAGAGATAGCAGGGATGACAATGGCCATTTTAACTGTGGCAAAAGATGATAACTGATACAAGAATTTCATAACTGTCTAATGCAGTGCTGGGGGTGAAACTATGTACTGTATGACTTCTTTTATATTTTGTATTCTTTAATAAATACTGTTGTATGGGTAATAAGAATGTGTTTTGTTATGAGTTTATTTGGTCTCATTTGCTTGTATAGTAAAGGCAGATGCAAAACATATCTGTGTGCATGTGTGCTTGTGTGTGTGTGTGTGTGTGTGTGTGTGTGTGTGTGTGTGTGTGTGTGTGTGTGTGTGTGTGTGTGTGTGTTTGTGTGTGCGTGTGTGTGTATACATATATCTACAAAGACAGACAGAGAGAGAGAGAGAAAGGAGATGAGTTTAGAGAAGCCTGTCAAACTGTCAGGCTTGAAGAGGTGAGTTGCAATCAGGGTAGTCAGAGGAAACCCACGTGATGAATGGAAAGTAGTAACAAACTCATAAACAACTCACAGATTTTGGACAAAATGTAATGATTCTGAATTTATGAAGTGTATTTATGTGTTAGAGTGTGTGTGTGTGTGTGTGTGTGTGTGTGTGTGTGTGTGTGTGTGTGTGTGTGTGTGTGTTGGGGGTAATTGTACAAAATAGATAAGCTTACTAAGCTGGGTATAAATCCCTACATCACTCGATGGGTTGCCAACTGGCTTACTGACAGAACCCAGACTGTAAAAGTAGAAGACTCCAAATCCAGCTCCAGACAAGTGACAAGTGGAGTACCTCAGGGTTCAGTCCTGGAACCACTCTTGTTTGGCATCTACTTCTCTGACATATAGGCCAACACTAAGGGACTCTGGCTAACAAAGTTTGCAGATGACTGCAAACTGGGAACCATTATTGAATCCCCAAATTATGTGGATATTCTACAATAGGGCCTTACAGACACAGATGCTTGGTGCCAGAGCCATGGGCTCAAGCTTAATGCCAATAAATATATAGTTATCCCCTTTTGGAAAAAGAACATGTACCCATGAATTACCACATAGATGGCAGTACACTAAACACCAAAACTGTGATGACAGACTTAGGAACACAGGTGGACAGTGGTCTCACCTTCAATAACCACATCGCCACAACAGTCAGGAAATCCTTCTACGTGGCACACCTCATCACTAAGGGCTTTTCATCCAGAAAAAAAGAGGTCATTGTCCCACTGTACTCATCCCTCATTAGACCCATTATAGAGTACAGTGCCCCATTTGGTATGTACCTCACAAGACATCTGCAACAGCTGGAAAGGCCGCAGAAATACCTCACTAAAAGAATCACAGGCCTAAAGCAGATGCCCTATGCTGACCATCTAAAAAACTCCAGCTATACTCTGTGGCATATTGTCTACTCAGAGGCGATCTCTGCTTAACATACAAGGTGATGTCAAACCCTGAGCTGTTGGACATGCTCCACTTAAAGAAATCCCAATCCCTCAGAGCCACATGCTCCAGGGATCTAACCCTTGTCATCACAATGAACAAAACATGATGGAGGGATAGGTTCCTGACCCAGAGACTCCCCATACTCTGGAATAGACTGCCCATACATGTCAAGCAGAGTGCCTCCTTGGCCCTCTTCAAAAGGAACCTTGACGATTGGATGGGAGGTAGGAAATTCACGCTGGGGATCATGTCAGTCATCCTGTTAGACAGGGGTCCAGGGAAGTAAATATTGTGGGAAGAAATATCCAGGGAATTGTCATGGCTAGGCTTGTATAGGCCCTAGGGCCAATAGCCTACTACCAACCTATGAACCTATGAATCTATGAACTAGAGGACCTTAATAAGACAAAAGACAAAAGAGATGACACTAGACACTGAGTAAAAATGTTCACTATGAATACAAAATTTTGTAGGGTGACAATAGAAATCTTTGGTCAAAACTTTAATGCTCTTGTTAATGGGTCTACATTATGAATTAATAAATGATATTTTAACTTAGAAGGTGTTTACACATTCATTTTATACTTTTCTTACAAGAAATCTTAGTTTAGAATGGAAATGTGCTAGGAATGTGTACTGGTTCATGAAGTAAAATGTTATAAATGAAATTCAAAACATGAAAACATAATGTGTACTTTTAGTATGGTTAAAGTGAGATGCTCACCAAAATAAAACAGAGCTATAACTGTTACAGTTATTAATAGATTGTGAACAATTTTCCAGTGTATTTGGCTTCATATCATAAAATCAGTGGTGTCATTGTTCCTCTCTTTCTGAAAAGCTGACTTCATAGACACTGCATATTTTGTCATGTTTCTATTACAACTGTACTACTTCAGGGAATGGAAATATGAAGGGGCAATGCAGTTGTTGATGAGAGGAGTGCCCATAACTGCATTTGCAAATATATAAAAATGTTAACGCTTAGTTAAGTTATAGAGGAATGTTTGCCATTTTCTATGCATGCTAATGCCTTTGACATTTAGTTATATTGCTGACAAATAGTTGAGAATGCTCATCAAATGGGCTTACATTATCAATTATGAAACCTTTTTGTATACTTATATCATACATTTTGATTTTGCAGTTACAGAACAAAATGACATTTTGTAACTGTCAGGGGTTCAACAAGTAACACATTTGCTTTGGTGCAGAGGTCTATGGGTTCTATTCTCACACCAAGCAGATCGATTGTTGACACAGCAGTGCAGTATATGGGGGATGCTGCACTCCTGAGTGTGTCATCCTTCCGAGGACTCATCTGTTTGAGTTTCTGGTAGCTCATTTGAATGTAAATAGTCCCATGGCACCTACTGAAAAGAATAAAAGTTCCTTGATGGTCTGGCAAATACAAACTCAGGTCTCCCCTTAAAAGAGGTTACTGGCCTAGTAGGAATAACCTGATACACAAAGACTAAATAACTTAAACTGCATGGCACATAGTTAATGAGGAAGATATTCATGGATTGGATGTGGACTTAGAAGGAAAATAAATAATGACATTATAGTGATTTGTTCAAAAACCCATAGAAAATAATACAAAATAATTTTGCTAGGAAACAGTGGACTGGTAAGTAATGGGAAGGCCTCTATGCCATAGAGGAAGGCTGTGCTGCATACCTATGGAAAGCAAATCGAGGCTGAAGGTGCTGAATAATGGGTGTGCTATAAGAGAGTGAACGGCAGTGATGGGCAATTTCAAAGAGAGGAAGAGATAGAGAAAGAGAGAAATAATTTGTCATATAATATCATATCTTTTGGTTATTTTAAATACTTTTCTGATAAGATTATTGCATGTCATTTCCAGTTCAGCGGTTCATCTCATCAGTGCAGTTTAATGAATGTCAAAAACATTTTCATATGGACCACCTAATCAAACTTATAAAGGCTGGATAGCCTGCAGATATTATAGAAGGCTTATTCTTTAGAGATTTATTTGACTGCATTATCCAGAATGCGTTGACTGACATTTGGTAAGCTGATGCTACAGATGTGACATATCAATCAATAAAAATTTGCAGTTAAATAAACCTGTTGCTAATAATTTCAGATTCAAAGCACAGCTGATTAGACCGGTTCTGATAACTGGTACTAATAAAAAGTGTGTCTTCCTGTATCCATCAATGCACTGTTTTCTCTCACGTCTAAGTCAGCAAACACAGACAACACACATACACACACACACACACACACACACACACACACACACACACACACACACATAGACACAGTAGCACATGGAGCAAAATCTGAAGAAAGAGGGTGTGCAAGAAAGACTGCAAAATGGAAAATTAAAGTACTGAGTAGAGGAGAAAAAGGCAAGGTTAAAGTTAAATAAGATATGTCAAGTGCAAGATGCTGGTATAGTTCTGTGATCTGTGGAGAAGTAGTGACCGTGAAGAATGAAGCACTTTTAATAGTGTAAAATTTGTGACAAATGATCTTAGTTGAATTTTGTCATTTTTAACCTGCTAAAGTGAATTTGTCAAGCATAATCTAAATCAAAAGATAAAGTATGGAAAATGTGATGCCAACAAAAAAAGATCATAAAAACAGTTGTCAAGAACAACCCTGCTTTTAACTTAAGAATAAAATTCCATTAAACAGCATTCATGCAAAGTCTTCACTGCATGTGAAGAGGGTAGTATTTTGAAAATAAGGACACCAGAAAGAAAGAGTCAGTAATCTAAGAGTAAATATATGAGCTGAGCAGCTATTTAGACATATACACAACAGTTCCAGTGTATATTATGACAGACTGATTGTCCATTATAAATAAAGCAGGCACTGCTAGCTTAACATTTGTTTATGAAAGTAATCCCTTTAAACATGTTTTGGGGTTTTTTTTGACTTGTTTGAAAAGTTACTTGTGTGTAGTTGAAAGGAATTTTTTAGTACATCTTTTCAGAAAGTGTCAGTCCACTTAACTTGATTGCTAATCAGTGTCTAAGAAGAGAGACAGAAGTTTTTCTTTTTTGATCAGTGGAAATATTGCAGTCAAGATGTTGGATTTAAGGGAGATTTGACATGAGCTCAACAAAGTAAGAATGGGGAAAGTGAGGTAATAAAGAGGGATACTGATAAAGGAGGGAGTTCAGTGGAACAGAGATTCAAGAAACTGAGGAAAGAGGCTAGTCACTGTAAAGAAAAGAATAGAGATATGGAAATGTTAGAAAAATATGTATTAATGTGTGTATGTTTTATGCAAATTAGTAGTTAAAAGAATTAACACGTTTTTCATTCTATTTTATATGCACTGTTTTTATACAAATTGAGTTTCATATGAGAACTGAAAAAGATGCTTTTTGAAACTGCAGTATGCTTTCTAAAACTTGCAAGATGCCCTCTGACCTAGTAACTACTAGCACAGCACTATTCATGTTTATGCCTTTTGGAAATGTACTTGAGAAGCAGGTGCTTATCTGCTAGGTCAGGAACGAATGAATGAACAATGCTATATCCTGTAAATGTAATGATTCTAAACAATCAGCTCTGTTCAAAGTATGAGAACATGTACAGCTGCAGAAGCTTAGAGATAAAGTAGACAAAGGATTATTAGAGAAATGAACTGCTAGCTTTGTGCTTGAATAAGCTATAGTACCTTGAATGGTAACATAACATGTATCTAACCAGTGGTAACCAAGGCCACGTAGTTTTCCTTAGGAAGTTTCTCACAAAAATTGATAAATCAGCAGAAATTCATGAGAATGGTGGTCAACAAGTGATGATGAAAAGACTTATAACTTGCTACGTCAGCTTGGTAGGCAATGTCTTATTAGAAAATGTATAAAAATGAAAGCATTTCCTGTTTCTAGTCAGACAAACTCTGTAATAGCATGTTTTTGTCTCCTTGCTGCAAGATTAAAGTGCCTTAACCTGAACCTACCGTGTTTTGATAATTTTTAAAGTATATTTTTCCTTTGACAGTTTGGTCTTTCGGACCGGAAAGTACCTCTCGCTCTAGGCCTAGGTCAGAATTGGGCCCCAGTGGCATGTATCCGTATGGAGAAGAGGCCAAATTGGCTCTTCTGTTTTGAATGACCTCCGACTGAATTGTCGTTTGAAAGAGGCCAGCCACTGTTTTTGATCTGGGATTCGAGGATGAGTCAATGATCCGGTGGATCAATTCACGGAGGGTCAGGTAAGGAGGAATTTACCTTTTTCTGTTTTAGATCAGGGACTAGTTACAGAACTGTTTTTTGACAGGAGGATTTGCATGTGCAGATCAGGGACAAAAAGGTTACTATATTGTCATAGATCAGGGAAACAGAATAGGTAGACAGTTATTCTAGATAAACTGTGAAAAGGTGTAGAATTGTGGTACCACGTGATAAGAAGGGTTACGTAACAATTTACAGCTTAGCTAAGGCAACATGGGAAATCAGTGCACGAAAAATTCCCGAGACCCACCCCTAACTGAAGACACGAAATATATGCAATTACAGCATGTCGATAATATTAAGTACTATACAAAATGGGTTGAAAAATACAAATTCAATGGTAATTTAGATAAACCTGCACTTGTTAAACTTGTCAGACAGCTGAAAACAGACGCGAAAGGTCAGTTAAAAAAGTAGCGGCAATTAGGAGTCCCTCAGGCACATAGGTGGCTTGAGGAAGCCAATCGCAAAGAACAAAAGATTAAAAATTCAAAAGCAATGTTCTTAGACAAAGAAGATAATAACTTGGTAATAGCAACGGCCCCTCCTCCACCCCCTCCGCTTCCCTTACCAGAATATGAAGCGAGTGGACAAACCGATCCACCTCCGCTATACCCAGCTGTTCCTGCAAAATCACAACCGTTTGTTAGGGATCCTATCGAGACTAGGTCTCGAACATGTAACTTGAGAGGGGAAACTGAATTATAGGGTGAGACGTATTATTGGTACAGCCAAGACTTGGTTACGACTGGTCCAGGGGCAGTAACTGAAGAACTGATGAATGTAGCCATCAGTAAATCCCCCTCCCTTGACACTGACAAACAGCATTTGTTGCATTGTACTCTATATTACTGTAATAGACCAGGACCTGATAAAGAATATGAGCAAGAATTGTTTCAGAACCATGCGAACAGGTTAGTATTACGAAATGTGTACTGGGACACAGAAGGAAGCAGTGTAATAAGCTATTCATTGCCCCAGGAATTCTTAGCACTTTACAAATCTAATCGATTGCCACATGTGAGCTTAACTAAAAATAGAAATTTGAAGTGGGTAGACTTAGGAGAAAAAGTCACGAGGTGGGAAAAACAGACAGAGTTAGAACTCTCTGAACAAGGAGTACAGAAGCAGAAATTGAATTGGATAACACAGACACACCCAGCTGTGCACTCACAGACCAGTGAGGATAGCTGAGTATTACTCTTACTGGAAGAAGAAGAAAAGGCCTTACAAGATATACCAGAGACTCTCTGGTCAACAGGGAAATCAGATGTAGGACTTATTCGTACAGCAGGACCAGTTACTATTACACCAAAATCAGCATTTAGACCTCAGAAAAGACAGTATCCCTTAAGAAAGGATGCAGAGATAGGGATCAAACCTATAATAGCAGCCTTACTTAGGGAAGGAGTCTTAATAGAATCTCCCGATTCACCGTGTAATACACCCTTATTTCCTGTTAGGAAAGCAAACGGGGAATGGCGTATAGTCCAAGATCTACAGGCTGTAAATGATGCAGTTATACCCAGGGCACCAATGGTGCCAGATCCACACACCTTATTAAATGATTTGAAACCTCAGCAGAAGTATTTTCTGTAGTAGATATTAGCAATGCATTTTTCTCGATACCGATACACCCAGACAGCCAACATTGGTTTGCATTTACATTTCAGGGGAAACGGTATACATATACAAGGCTACCACAGGGATACTGTGAAAGTCCAACGATATTTGCACAAGAAATGGCAAGTAACCTGGTGGGATTTATCCCACCGAAAGGTAGTTAGATTTTACTTTATGTAGACAACATTCTGCTGGCAGCCCCCACCCAGCAAGAATGCAGAGAGGATACCATAGCATTATTACAATTTTTAGCTACTCAAGGACACAAGGTAAACAAAAAGAAACTACAACTTTGGAGAAAACAAGTTAAATACCTAGGATATGTAATATCCAAAGAAGGCAGAATTTTAGATGAAGACAGAAAAACAGCAATATTACAAGCACCTAGACCAACTACCAAGAAGGAAATGATGTCCTTCCTGGGAGCTACTAACTTTTGTCAGAGTTGGATACCGAATTATGCTTTGGAATCTGCTCCACTGACTAACTTGATATTCAAAAAGCCGATGGCAGCACAGGATTTATTACAGTGGACACCAGAAGCAGAAGCAGCTTTCTGCAGGCTAAAACAACTGATAGCATCTTCCTTAGTTTTAGGATTACCAAACTATCATAAGCGATTTTTTCAAATTGTAGATTGTAAGCAAGGTTATATGACATCAGTGTTGACACAGCAGCATGGGGACAGACAATGCCCCATAGCTTACTATTCATCACAGTTAGACCCAGTGGCATGATCCTTGCCCCACTGTGTACAAGCAGTAGTTGCAGCTGCAATGGCAGTGCAGGCTTCAGCCTCAGTAGTGTTGTTCCACCCTCTCACATTGAGAGTCCCTCATGCAGTCCCAGTCATTTTACTGCAAGAAAAAGTAGCATATCTTTCGCCTGCTAGACATCTTTCCTGTATGACTATACTGTTGAGCCAACCTCATATGACAATTGAATGATGCCCAACTTTGAATCCGTCAACTTTGCTCCCAACCCCTGCAGATGGCAAACCTCACTGCTGCCTGCAGGAGATTGAACAAAAGACACTACCTAGACATGACCTTACAGATGTTCCCTTGGATGATGCCAAGGTGACATACTATGTGGACGGCTCATGCAGGAGTGGTCCTACAGGACAGAATCTAGTGGGGTATGCAGTAGTTTCTGATACCGAGATTTTAGAAGTGAAGTCTTTACCATGCAACTTATCTGCACAAGCAGCAGAATTGATTGCCTTGACAAGGGCATGTACCTTAGCAGAAGGTAAGAAAGTGAATATTTTTACTGGCAGCCAGTATGCTTTTTCTACTGTAGATGTTTTTGCGCAGCAGTGGAAAAATAGAGGAATGATAACATCTACTGGTAAACCAATTAATCATGCGCAGTTTATTTTAGCTTTATTAGACTCTATTCAGTTACCTCGAAAAGTAGCTATTTGCAAATGCGTAGCTCATACCAAGCAACAGGATAGAATTTCAAAAGGTAATGCGAGGGCTGATACAGCTGCAAAACAGGCAGCTTCAGCTTCAGAAGTTTTTCTTTTGAGTGAGGAATTACAACCCTCTGAGATTTTAGATTTAGAAATGTTAAAAATAATGCAGACACTTACTACACATGTAGAAAAACAAAAGTGGATAAAACGAGGAGCAATCCTTGAGAAGGGACTGTACATCTCCAAGGAGAAGAAACCAATTCTACTATCTATTTTGTTTAGATATGCAGCTTTGTTGAGCCATGGGCAGAGCCATGTCTCAACAGGGGGATGGTACAGTTAGTGAATCGAGTGTTCACGACGTATGGATTTACTAATTATACAAAAAAATTTTGTGCAGCATGCCATGTTTGTAACAAGCATCATGCACAAGGGGCATTGAAGCCTAAACAAGGGAGTTTCCCTACACCACCATATCCGTTTTATACTATTTGTATGGATTTTATAGAACTGAACAAATGTGAAAATAAAAAGTACTGTCTTGTCATTATAGATATGTTTTCCAAATGGGTGGAAGATTTTCCAACTAAAAATCCAGATGCAGCTACTGTTGCAAAGGTTCTTGTTAAAGAAATTATACCCAGATTTGGCATACCGGAAAAGATTTATAGTGACAATGGCACACATTTTGTAAACCAAACAATACAACAACTTAGTCGCTATTTTGGGATATCATTCAAAAACCACTGTGTGTATCACCCCCAATCTGCAGGATTAGTAGAGAGGCACAATGGGGTATTGAAGAATAAGCTTAGGAAATTGATTAGTGAGACACAAAAGAACTGGGTGCACTGTTTACCTCTAGCACTGTTGAGCATGAGAACTGTTTCAAATGCAAAGGGGTTGACTCCTTTTGAAATTTTGTTAGGGAGGGCATATTATACACCTCAGTGGAAACCTCTCATATCTGCAGAGCAGGAGGCTGACAGTTCACTTGCAGGGTATATGAGGCGATTTTTGAATAACAAACTTTTGCAGTTAAATTCTGTTTTAGATAAAGAGCAACCGAAATCGGAAGCAGCAGTAGCCCCAGGCACCTGGGTCTGAGTGAAGATTGTGAAAAAAAAGAACTGGAGTTCTCCGAAGTGGGAAGGGCCGTACCAGGTACCACTGTCGACACCCACTGCAGTCAAGATCGCGGAGCGAGCATCCTGGATTCATCTAACACACTGTAAATTGGTTAAGAACTTTGAACTGGACAAAAACCTTGTTACTGTTGTACAACGAGAACAAAATGGAAAGGTATAGAGTGAATAGAGACATTGAGCAACCTCAGAAAACTTGCATAATCATTTTGATAGCTATGCTAATTACATTGTTCTTTTTGTTGTGGCCTTTCCTTTTTCCTGCCACAAGAGTTGAACTGATTAAACGTGATGAGCCAAACATAGACTGGCATCTGAATTTTAACACTTATCAGGCGATTACACGTGTGTATGCTGAGACTTTTAATGTTTCGAACTGCTGGGTCTGCACGGCCATACCAACAGCATATGGGGGATTATTAATGACAATGAGACGTGGGAAAATCTGTTTTTTGACACTGTAGCTATTAAAGCATATGATAAGGTAGTTCCTTTCAGCTTCAGTTCGTGGTTTGTTTTCATATGATAAGGTAGCACTGTATTTGCCTGTGACACAAAAGGGAATTGTATGTTTTTACAAAAATGATACCATACAGGTGGGTTGGAGCAAGTGTAATGTGACCGTACAATATAAATGCTATACAAAAGCAAACGATTTAGGTGGATCTTGTAGTACAGATTATAACTCATTTCTTAAATCTATGCATAAAACTCTTGATCAGGTACAACGTAATCCTGTACTTTTTAAACAGTTATCTGTGATAGATAGGAAAATGTTTCATGCAGGGCAGTCATTTCGTAACAAAGTAACCACTAAAGTAGAGGATTGTTATTTTGTGTGTGGTAAAAAAGCATATAAATGGTTACCTGAGAATTGGTCCGGCAGTTGTTTTTTGGGATACCTGGTCCTGGCCATACGACACACTGCAGTCTTGCCTCAGGGAAATATTCGAAATACCCTAGATGTAACCAAAAAGACTGTTAAAAAACCTGAGAATCCAGTGGAACAGATCGAGGCGGGCTGGAAAGACCATCATAGTGTGGGAACCAAACTTACGCACATGGACTTGAGTGATGCTGTCATATCGTGGGCAGGCATATTACCTGCATATGGCGCAGTTAAATCAATTTGGGAGCTGTGAAAACTGTCTAAACTTCTCGAAGTAATGAGTAATGCAACTTTTTCTGCTCTTGAACTGATAACTGATGAACTGAATGCAATGAGAACTGTAGTGCTCCAGAACCGAATGGCTCTTGACTTCACCCTAGCAGCAAGGGGTGGGACGTGCGCTTTAATCAAAGAAGAATGCTGTACGTTTATCCCAGATCATCAGCACGAGATTAATGACCATCTTGAGGTAATTCAGCAAGTGTCGGCCATGACCAAACCAGGCCCAAACCCACTGATGGACTTTTTCCAGAATTTGTTTGGGGGGTGGGGTTCCATCCTAATGAACATTTTGATTGCCATTGGGGTGGGATTACTCCTAATAGGAGTTTGTGTTTGTTGTGGAATCCCCTGCATGAAGAAATTAATTAAATAATTTATAGACATATCAGTTTCTGAGACTATGTATCAGAGTACTGAATTGGAAGAGCTGCTAGAATGTGAAACACTTTCATAAAGTTTAAACTGAATGACTTTCTTAACTGCAAATCCTGATTGGAAGAGGTTAAGAAAAGAAGTAAACTGTTTATTCTTTTTTGAAAATAGAATTAAAAAGTATTAATAGGGGGGAAATGTTTAAAAAATATGTATTGATGTGTGTATGTTTAATGCAAATTAGTAGTTAAAAGAATTAACACGTTTTTCATTCTATTTTATATGCACTGTTTTTATACAAATTGAGTTTCATATGAGAACTGAAAAAGATGCTTTTTGAAACTGCAGTATGCTTTCTGAAACTTGCAAGATGCCCTCTGACCTAGTAACTGCTAGCACAGCAATATTCATGTTTATGCCTTTTGGAAATGTACTTGAGAAGCAGGTGCTTATCTGCTAGGTCAGGAACGAATGAATGAACAATGCTATATCCTGTAAATGTAATGATTCTAAACAATCAGCTCTGTTCAAAGTATGAGAACATGTACAGCTGCAGAAGCTTAGAGATAAAGTAGACAAAGGATTATTAGAGAAATGAACTGCTAGCTTTGTGCTTGAATTAGCCATAGTACCTTGAATGGTAACATAACATGTATCGAACCGGTGGTAACCAAGGCCACGTAGTTTTCCTTAGGAAGTTTCTCACAAAAATTGATAAATCAGCAGAAATTCATGAGAATGGTGGTCAACAAGTGATAATGAAAAGACTTATAACTTGCTACGTCAGCTTGGTAGGCAATGTCTTATTAGAAAATGTATAAAAATGAAAGCATTTCCTGTTTCTAGTCAGACAAACTCTGTAATAGCACGTTTTTGTCTCCTTGCTGCAAGATTAAAGTGCCTTAACCTGAACCTACCGTGTTTTGATCATTTTTAAAGTATATATTTCCTTTGACAGGAAAAAAGATATCAGGGAGCAAGGTCTGATAGTGCTGAGGATGGAAAACAGGGTAAATTAAAACAAGGAGAAGGAGAGGAGAGGAAACCCACAGGAAGATTTCTCCTAAATAAATAAATGGTGCCAAATTCATGGACTGAAACTAAATGCCAAAAAAAATAATTATTGTATTCTTTGGGAAGTCATCTGCTCGGGGACCTACCACATTGATAGTACACTCCTAAGAGCTGACTCTGTTGTTCAGGATTTGGGAACTTATATGGACAGTGACCTAACACTTTACCAACACATGTTTATTGTTGTAAGAAAGTCCTTCTATTGCACAGCTTATAAACAAATAGATTGTGTCTAGATCTACAGATGTTATTGTGCCCCTTTACTCAGCTGTCATTACAATAGTCACTGAATAAAATGCCCCCCTTCTGGCATGTATCTGTCCAGACACATGCAATAACTGGAATACCAACAGCGATTCTTTACTAAAAGGATACAAGGCCTAAATAACATGTCTTATATGGACTTACTCAAAACCCTGTCACTATACTCAGTATCCTACAGACCGCTAAGAAGTGACCTGCGTCTGCCTTATAAGGCATCTTCCGACTCAGCACTGATGGATTTACTGCAAGTCAAATGGCATTAGAAGTATGAGGTTTAGGGATCTAAACCTCATCTGCAGCATCAACAGAACAGTTTGGAGGGAGACATGTATCTCACAAAGGAAACTGCTAATCTGAAAAAGACTCCTCATCCACATAAAACAATATTCATTCTTGTCCATATTGAAGCCCAGCTTGGATCTGTGGCTGGAAAACAAACATGTATTAGAACTAACCCCCCCACCCATACTACTAATATACAGGCTGCTCCTACATGCTTTATCCCATGCATGGGCCCCCTCAAATTATCTATGGTATAAAAGCAGTTACTCTCATTAGGGGTAACATATAATTATTGACCGTGGGATGGGTAAGACCAGTCTCTAACCAAATAGGAGAGGTTGATTCATGCACAAAAAAGGAATTTGGCTAGGCTTAAAATGGCCCATAAGGGCATCTAATCTAGTACTTATCTATGAACCTATGAGAGACACCAGCCTAGTGATGAAAGGACACTAGGCAAAGAAACAGAGGACTTGAATGGGTTACACAGCAGAATCAGACAGAAAAGGAGTAACGTAATCACAGACAAGAACTGAAGCAACCAAGAGAAAACAAGAAGAAAGGAAGGAAAGCAAGAAATGCAGTGAGGACAGACAGTAGAGTTGGCAGGACAAGGGACATGTTCTAAGACAGAATCAATGATATAAGATTTTAAATAAGGATACAAGCGAAGACTTGAGAGGCTGCATACTGTTAAACATTTTTCTTTAGAGAAGGAAAATTATATGCTAGAGAGAGGAACTGAAAAAAGAACTGGAGCTCTAACACGTGATAGTGCATAGGTGCACAAATGACTCATCTGAGGTAATGTTACTAGAAGCTGTTCATAGACTATTGATAATGAAGTTTGATGGAAGGTAGAGGTGGACATAGTTGGGGGTGGCAAGAACTCAGGCTAATGAAGAAAGAGATGGATATGCAGGTAACAGGGCACAAAGTTTATATAAACAGGATGGGAAAGAAGGAAAGCAGATAGTAATACATAATAAGGAATAAATACTGGTTCAATTGGGGGAGATGGGGGGGAGATGACAAATTCAGCTTGGAATCTGTAAGGATAATGACAGAAAAAGTGAACTGCTTGTGGATGAAAAAAAAGGATGGAGACAGGAATTTTGATGAACTAATCAGAGACTGAGTAATGAGGCAGCACAGTAAGAGAAAGAGTAATGTCTGAAAAGCATAACATATATTAGGAGAGGGGGCCAGTAGATACCATCTTCAAATAACTGCATGAAATATTAGATTGTAAGAAAGTTAGGCCAGGTCATATCTGAACAGCACACTAAGGAATTCTGAAGAAGTAGAAGGATTTTAGACATGGTACTGAACTGGACAGAGTGTAGAAGTGAAGCTCAGGAAGAATTAATAAGATAGTGCATTCTGAGCATGTCAGAAGATATAACTGAAGATAATGTAGAAGAATTTGTAAGACTTTAGGTATGATATTAAGGAGAGTTTATGGTATGAATGAACCTGAAGTGGAAGAATTTGTCGGATTTTAGATACTGCAATTTTTGATGCTGAGGAGGATAGAAGGTATAACCAAAGATGAGGCCAAAGAATTATCAGCATGATAGATAAATAATTGAGGAGGCTGCATGGAATTAGTGAAGCTGATGAAGCTGATGGAGTTCCTCACCTACTTCAAACAGGACAGTGACTAGATATGGTTTCCATTGAAGATTGAGTAGATATGGTTTCTACTACAGATCTGACTGGGAGATGATGCATCAAAGCAGAGGTGTAGGATTACTGCAAAGTGGTTGTTGAAATGACCTGGAGATCAGTGAATGAAACATTACAGAAGAGGATGACTAGATCATTGGTGTAAGAACTATGGGAAAGATGAATGGTGTTTGATGGAAAATGAAGGACCAGCAGTTAAGAAGGGAAAGTGCTGGCAGAAAGGAGATCCTATATGGGTAAAGAAGAATGGCAAACAAATACTAGGAAGAAAATGGAGAACTTAAAAATGACATTTGATGTTTAGGCAAAGAAGGCTGCATCATTATTTATTTATTTATTTATTTTACATTTGTTAACTGGGAAATTCTGACTGGACCAGGTCCATTTTCAGCAGAGGCCAGGGGAGAAAAGCTCCGGCATCAAGTTATACAAATACAGTACATTCAGCATAATACACAAAACAGGTTACATAATGTATGTTGAGCATAGTAATATAACAAGAAATTAATAATACACTGCATGTAAAAGAAGATATAGAGCATAGGTAAGAAGACAATGACAGTTACAATACATCAAGCATACTACACAAAACAGGTTACATTATGTATGCTGAGCATAGCAATATGACAAGAAGTTAATAAAACACTCCAGGTAAAAGAGGGTATAGGACATAGGTAAAAAGGCAATGTCAGTTAAAGATTTGTGAGAGTAGAAAACATATCAAGTAAGATTCTACAGTTAAAAATACTCTTTCAGATGACCACACTTACAGGGGATCAGAGACCCAGCATGTGATCAGAGGGCAGTTTGGGTAGTTAGTAGCAGTGTGGGTAGGATTATGTGATACAAGAATATAACCAGCTACTAAGAAGATGCGATTTGAGGGAGTTTTTGAATATGGATGTGGAGGGGTCAGTGGACACGGATAGGGGAAGAGAGTTCCACTTTCTGGCAACGTTGTAAGAGTAGCGTGCTTTCCCTGCATTGTTGTTAGCGTTGGTGATGGAGAGGAAAGATTTTTCACTAGATCTTAGGTGCCGGTTTGCAGTGTAGGCAGTAAGTAGATTGGATAATGAGGGTTTTTTCAGGATATTTGAGAACATTGTAGGCTGTGCTCAGCTGGTGATAGTTAAGTAGCTGTGGTAGCTCAAGCCATTATAGTTATTTTAGTGCAGTACAGTGATGGGTTCTATAAGTTGAGTTAGTAGCAAACTTTGCTATTTTATTGTAGCATGATTCTAGCTTGTCTAGGTCACCTTGTCTGATGTGGGTAAAGATTGGTGTTGCATATATCAGAGTTGAGAGGAGGTGGGTTTGTGCAAGAGTGACTCTTGCTTTTTGTGAGAGAAAGGGCTTATGCCTGTATAGGGAGCCTAGCTATTTCTGTACTAGTTTTATGGTATGTGAGATGTGGACATCAACATGGATATTGTTGTCTATTTCGATGCCCAGAAGTTTGGCATGGTTAGAAGGGGAGATGGTGGTGCTCTCCTTAGATGTTATGGTAAAGGAGAAGGTTTTTGTTATCTAGTATGGGTAAATAGTAACAGTTTTGCCTTTTTGTGGTTTAGAATCAGTCATATACCTGATATCCATTTTTCTACTGAGTTAAAGGTATCTTGAGTGAGTGTATGTAGGGTGATGGGTGATGAGGTGGAGCAGATCAGGGTTGAATCATCTGCATATTGTATGCATGGGGCATGTTGTGTAAAGCTATTGAGGTTATTTGCGAAAATAGAGAACAATAGTGGGCCCAGTATACAGCCCTGTGGGACTCCTATGGCGGTTGGAAGTTGTGGAGCTAGAGTTCCTTTCCACTGGACTGATTGCTGCCTGTCAAATAGGTATATTCTAAACCAGGCTATAGTAGAGGAGGTGAAGGATAGTGATATTGGTGAGTCTAGCAGAATGGAGTGGGAGACCATATCAAATGCTTTTGAGAGGTCGAGGAAAATGGCTGATACATATTTGTTATCATTCCTGTGAAGATTTATATGATTAGTGAAGGATAGAAGGGCTGTGGTGGTGCTGTGATGTGGATGGAAACCATGTTGTGTGGTAGATTGCAGATTGTGTGTGTTGAGAAATGTCATCACTTGCAAGTGTATGCATTTCTCAAGAATTCTGGATAGGGGGCAAAGGATGGCAATAGGTTGGTAGCTGGAGAATTCATAGGAGTTACCTCCTTTATGAAGAGGGATGATGTGAGACACTTTCCAGAGTTTGGGTATGTAGGATTCTAGTATCGAGCGGTTGATTAGGATGGAGACAGGATATGTTAGGGAGTCACTAGCCATTTTTAGGTATGCAGCAGGTATGTTATCAGCTGCCAAGGTGGTTGGCTTTAGTTTTTGTTGGAGTTTTTTTGATAGTTGAGATGGGCATTGGTGATAGGCTGAAAGCAGGGATAATGTGGGGTGGGTTGTGATTGAGGTAGATTGTTTTTGGATATTTGACTGGACAGGGCTAAGATGGACTCGATAAAATGGCTATTAAATTGAGAAGCTATGTCTAGGGTAATGTTAGTAGAGCTGGGTGCTGGAGTAGTGGTTTTGCCTGGCTTTAGTGGGGAGTTTATGGCATGCCAGAATTTTTGTGGATTATTTGAATATTTGCTTTGGGCGCTAAGAAAATAGTTTTGTTTGTTTATTTTTGATTCTGCCTTGGCCTTGTTTCTAAGCTGTTTATAGTATTGCCTTGAGATAGGGGTTTTGTCAGTTTTCCAGATTTTCCAGGCTTTACCTCTGGTTTTTAGTAAGGCTCTAGTGTCCCTACTTAGCCATGGTGCGTAATTGGCTTTAACTCTGATTTTTCTGCTGGGTGCTAGACTGTTAAGGATGTTAAAGAAGGTAGTATTGAAGTAGTCTACTGGCTGGACTAACCCAAGTGTCCGTAGTGGTTCCCAGTTGCAGTGGCTTAGGACAGTATTTAGGTCTTGCGGGGTAAGGTTACAGTCGTCATGTACGAGTTTGTAGACTACTGGTTTGGGGTGATTGGAGTGTTTGTGGAGTAGGAAGGTGGGGAGATGATCACTTAGGTCATCTGGGAGGCAGCCTACTGTATAGTTTTGTTTGGGTAGTTGGTTAGTGTCCAGTCAAGTATGGATTCTTTCTTTGTTTTCTTATGTATTCTAGTTGGTTCTACAATTAGTTGAGAGAACCCATATCGACTGATATGTGTTGAGGGGCAGCTGGAGTTACAGTCTGTCCAGTCACTGTTAAGGTCTCCTAGTAGGATTGTTTCCTGAGGTAGATTGTCCTTTGTCCGGTATAGGATGTCTTCTATTATGTGTGAATTGTTACCTGGAGGTATGTAGCATCATATTATATTGATCTTTTTGTTGGTTCTTATGGGAAGGACAGAACATAGGACTTCAGCATTTTGAAATGTGGGTGGTGTGGTGTGCAGGAGCTGGAGGTCAAGGGTGTTTTTAAAGAGAATGGCTCCTCCTCCTCCTTTACTGTTTGTTCTATCAGATCTAAGTGTATTATACCCTGGGGGAAGAAAGTCTTCATCTTGGATACTGGGTTTAAGCCAGCTCTCCGTAATGGTAAGTACATCAGGATTGCAGCGGGCTATGAATGCATGTAGGTCTGTTAGCTTGTTGATAATGCTTCTTATGTTGAGATTTAGGATAAGCAGGTCAGATGTTTGTCTGACTGAGAGTAGGGGCCCTGGATTTGTGTGAATGTCACCAGAGGTTAGCAGAGTTTGTAGGAGTGTTAGTATGTGCTTCTTAATATTAATTTCATGTGAGCTTGGTGTATGTGTGTTTTTCTTAGTGTGGTGAGGTAGTGTTACCTTTGCTAGTGAGTAATATGTAGTTGTAAGATTTATGATTGTGGGGCAGATGTAGAAGTGTGAGTGGGTCTGAGAGGGTGAGCTAGTGTGGATGGTGTGATAGGAGTAATTGTGCAGTTGTTGGTCTGTTTGTAAGGAAGTTAGGAAGGTTAGTGATAGTAGAGCTAGTGTTGGGGATGTGAGTGTGAGTAGCATAATACCACTTTGAGTGCTAAGTACAAGTAAGATTCCTAATTGGTTGTGTGTAAGGGTGGAGTTGTGTTGTCTGGGAATGTGTTGGGTGTGGGATCCATGTGGGACAGAGGTAGGATGAGTGGGTTGGGCTAGTGGTTAGGGAATTAGGGGTTGGATAATTGGTCAGGTGATTAGGGGATAGAATAAAAGTAGAAGTAGTGGGGCGAGTGGGAATTGGGGGCAGGGAGTGAAGCGGAGTGAGTGAACGGAGTGGGGCCAGCTAGAACGCAAGGGTTTTGGAGAAAACAATCAGTCAAACCCCTCAGTATTTGTTAGCTACAGGATATGGGTTCTGGGTATAATTTGCAGGGCTAATTGTGGGAGTGGGAGAGCAGAGTGAAAATACACTGCTCAAGGTTTAATTATAGGTTTATTAATATTATTATAGAATGCTAAGGTCAACTAGTTAAATTAAAATAGAGGGAGCCAGATTACTATGGGGGACAGATTTAGGTGCCTTCAGACCCAGGTCAGCAGACTAAAGTAAATAGGATTACAATAAAGTTTAATGTAGTAACCTTAGCCAATTGTAGTTTGGGCTCCAGGTGAATTATTTGTGGGTACAGTTTTCAGGAAAGCTGCCTTCAGGTGGGAGGGTCTGAAAAGTAAAGGGACAAGGAACTTAGTAAAACATTAATGGAGCATGAGCATTGTCAGGGTTAATGATATCAAGGAAACTTTCTAAAGCTGTTGGGTAAGGACCAGAGACTGAAATGGATGGGCTGGTCAGGGATGGAAAGAGAAAGTGAAAGAAATGGAAAAAAAGCATCATGTTTCATCGTATATAAAGAGAAGTGAGGAAAATATCACATTTGGAAAAGGTCAGAGAAAATAATTATCCAGAGATAGGGAAATAACTATGAAGAAAACATTCCAACAGAGTCCATATTCGCAAAGGAACAAAAATCTAAGGACTTAGATTTATGACACCAAGTACACTAAAAAGTTTGCACAGGCAGCTACACAGCCACTATACAAGGTATTCAATAAGGGAAGGTGGAATAAAGCAAGATTTGAGAAGACAAACAAGGGTCTCCTTTCAAAAGTGAAGGATGCTCATATGAGCAGCAGAACAGTCAGTCTGACCTCTGTGGTCTAGAAAGACAATAAAAATCACTCAAGAAAATGCCAAGATGAGAACTTCCTCAGCATTACAGTTGCATTCCATCAAACCAAGCTAGATGTATATTAAACAACAGCCACTGAGGTGGCAGAGAGGCCCATGAATAAGACTTTGATGTATTTCATCATTTTTTTCTCTGACCTCCACATAAAATAGATGATATGGTTTGGGGCAGAGTAAGACCCAAAATAGTGTACTGAATGAAAAATGCCTTACAGTTTATTCACATATGTATTACAAAAGGGAACGTCCTCATAAAATAAGGAGACCAGTAGGATACCACACATATGGGTATTGGGGGCAATACTTTTTATGTGTTTGGCTCTGATCTCATGAAATGATAAACTAAAAATAATTTTTCTAGGTGATACAAACATTGTGTCAGTAGCACAGGCAGAAGGGTGGTTTAAAAAGAGAGTTTGGAAAAAAGAGACAGTGAGCAGAGAAAAGCATTTGAGATATAGTAGTGCTAAAAGTTACAAGATTCTGTACTGCAAATGGTTTTGCTTGCTTTTTTTGTTGGTTTGTGTATTTTTTTTATTTGTTTGGCTGTGCTTGCTTGTTTTATTTCAATTTAATGTTATGGATTATCAGTGAGTATAGATCGTTGTTTACATGGGAAGGGTGGAGAAAAAGGTCCAAGGATAAATTTCAACAAAACAGTCACACATTGAGGTTTTTATATTAACAGAAATATTGTACTGTTAACTCATGAAATGTTAAAAAATAACAAATGGAAAATATAACTGTAGACAATAAAATATGTTGTAAAAGTAAATCTTGCAGAGGGTATAGGTACAGCTTGTTTGGGGGTAGGTGATTCTTAACAGCACTGTAGCCGACAAACTTAATGTTATGGTGAGTTTTAACATAATGTGTTGAATGGTCTGAGAAAGTGATGCATTTTAAGGGGATTTGTGTCCTTTAGTGTAGTGCGACCATGGACTTGGTATCTATAATTTAGTGGTGTGGGGATACAGTCTACTGCATGGGCTTTATAGGGTTGCATGCCTTCCCTATAAAAATGATGTGTGTGTGTGTGTGTGTGTGTGTGTGTGTGTGTGTGTGTGTGTGTGTGTGTGTGTGCATGTGTGTGTGTGTTTTACAGTTTTTGACTCACTGTTTTTCAAATTTATCTTTTGGAAGACAGTTGGTGGAAAAATATACTTAATCCTCTCACATGTAAAGTCATACACAGTGGTAACAAATAATATATAAAGTAGGCAAGGACAGCTAATAAAGTGAATTGGTTAAATATATTTTCTTCAGATGGTGAAGAAGAACTTACTGTAGATATTTAGTGTATGAGGTAGTGTCTACTGAGTAAGTGATGGGTGTTGGTCAGTAACAGGTGTGGCTGGTCAAACAAATAAGATTCAGGGTTTTAGAAAGAAAAGTTTTGCAATGCTATATGAACTGATGTGGAGAGTTGTGGAGCATATGGTAGGATAATGTTCTAAGAATAGTAAATACACTTTTGATGCCTCAGGAACTTAGAAAGAACATGATAGCTAGCAGAAAGATAATGTTAGGTTAAATTGCAACATGTATGATATGAATGAAACTATTATGAACTTGTTATTGAAAGTCCTGTACTGTTCTGAAGATTGTATGGGGAAAAAGAAATACAGTTGGTAGACCCAGCACAAAAAAAATAATCACAGTCATAAATAAAATGGAAAGGCGGAGTTATGCCAATAAAAGAGGAGAGACAGGGATGCTTACAATGAGGTAGAACAGGAAGGGGTGCACTACAAAACCGAAACAGGGAATACCAAGAGGAAATATCAAGGGAGGCAGCTTTGGAAAAAAAAATGCTAGAGATGAAGAAGGTAGAGATGACAGGCTGAAGAGACAGGCTTCAAGCTTGATAAAAGGCAGTACTACCCATCAAAAAGGGCAGTGAATGTGAGAAAGGGCAGCAATATAAGCCCTACACCATACCTCCTTGTAAATAATTGTGCCAAGGCACTGTTACCATTAAAGCTGGTATTTGTCATACCTCCTTGGAAATAATTGAGCCAAGGCATTGTTACCATTTAAGCTGGCATTTGTCATACATATAATTCTAAGATTTGCCTTACATATATAGTAGACATGGAGGACTTTAGGAAGCCAGTGAACCCAGTTTTAAGTTTAAGCAAAATTGTGAAGATATACTTTCGCCTGTATAAAGCCTGCCTATTGTTAATGGGTCAGAGGTAGTTCTTCCATTACGAACACAAAACCCAGATGCAGAAGAACATTCACCAAGGGAAAGCACAAAAAACTCAGCTACCACAGAAAACTTCAATCAAAACACAAAACCATGGTTAATTCAGTTTGTAAAAAATAAATTGGAGTTATTATCAACCTGATAAGCCCTTTTTTTCCCAAAATTCTATCCCCAAATAATCAGGTTGACCTCTAAATATTTGATGCATGTGACCACCTTAATGCTCTCCAACCAAGCCCCCTTACATCACAGATTTTCTTGCCTCACTAATAAAAAGCTGTAGATGAGAAGGCATGCCAAAAGAATCCAGTGAGTGGTCCTTTGCCATTTAAGACCTGGATGATGTTTGCTACCTTTGTATATATTTTCAGGCTGGGCAATCAAACTTCCCCATCTTGGTAGATGGCATGAATTTTCACCCTGACATATGGGTAGATTGGTCATCCCACACAAAGATGGCAAAAATAGAGTGGAGTTGCATAGTCAGTCTACTCCCTCCCAAATCAGATATACATCTCATAATAAAACAAATCTAGTGGCAGAAACATATGGGCAGGTTATATCTGTGCAATACATAGCAACTGGAAAAGCTATCAAATTCTTGCTCATTTCCAAATGCAGTCAGTCAAAGGCTGAACATTACACAGGATTAGGGAGAGAGGCAGCTCTTACAGTGATTGCTAAACACCAGTTGTTTCTATGACTTTCACCCATATGTTGTAACCTACAACAATGGATATTCAATAGAAAGAATACAGTCTTATTCCTGCTCAGTCATAAGCTGGAATTCTACCTATAAATTGCTACACAATCAAATATTCAGCTATTTGGCAAGAGCCAGAGGAATTGTTCAGCTATGTTCCCTGACTCATCTTCTATCTTCCCTGACTCATCTATCTTCCCTGATTCATCTATGTACCCTGACTCATCTAGCTACCCTGATTCATCTATCTACCCTGACTCATCTATCTACCCTGATTCATGTACCTACACTGTCTCATCTACCCTGATTCATCTATCTATCCTGGCTCAGTTTTACCATCAGAATCTGTACACTGAAAACTCCACTATGAATGATGCTGTCTGATAAACAGTACTAGGGATTCAGAGGAATTTAAAAATGACACTGTTGGCAAAGAACATTCCTGTCTGGTGCTCCTCATCAGTGGGAAGGGATCACAGCATGATCAACTACTGGTGATTTTGGAGACTGGTTGTAAAATAACTAATACATAAGCATGAAGTTTCCATTGAACTAACATTTATTTAAAACAACCCAGAGAAAATCTCTCTCAGGATATCAAATGCCTTACTGAAATCAATGAGAAGTCCTGTAGCAGCTCGGAGTAAACACTCATTCAGTAATTGCATATCATAAAAAATATAAAGAAAGCCATGGGAACCATTCCTCTGTTTCACAAAAAAACTGTTAAGCAACACCTAGTAGCTGCCTGGTATGTCCTTCAATTCACCTTCAAAAATTCTAGCCAGTATATTAGTTTTCAATGACAATAAAAACAGACCTATAATTTCATAGAAGAGTGTAAGACCTTAACCTCTTTAAGGAAGGTAGCAATTAATGATATGTGAGATGAGTACAGCAAATGCCCTTTAGTTATTGGCCCTAGGAAATACCTTTGTACCAAGTAACCATTTCAATCTAACAGAGACTATTATAGATTTAAAATGTTTTACACGGAAATTGAATTTGGGCCTACTGTTTTCAACCCCTGTATATCAGGAAGGTAGTAAACTAAAATTGTCAAGTGTATTTAATCCACCAATACACCCTGACTTGAGTATTTTTGAACGGGTATGTGAATTTGATCTTAGACATTTAGATTCCAATATTAATAGTCAGTCCAGGAATAACAAATATAATATTTCTAAGGCACAAAAAATGTTGCTTAATGAATTATGTCATTTACCGGTGAGAGTCTTCAAGCCTGATAAGGGTGGGGGCTTGGTTATCTTTGACAACAGTGATTATTTAAACAGAATGTCCTGTGTTGTGGATGGTCCAGCCTACACACCCTCTTCAGTTAACGAGATGAATATGGCTTATTCTAGGAATAGGGGCTACTTCCGAGATTTATTTTTGGCAGGAAAAATTGATAATGACACCTACCAATACATAGATATCACTACACCGAAGACACCTGCCATTTTCGGAATTCCAAAGATCCACAAGAATCTTTACCACCCACCCATGAGAGCTCTCATAGATGCTAGATCTTCCATGACATATCCATGTGCATGTCTAGTGGATGTAATTCTTTCCAAATATATAAAAAAGGTCCCTTATATATATGCAAAGATTCATGGTCCTTTTTGTCAGCCATCAATGAGCTTCCTTTTGATCCACTATGTAATTTCCTTACTATAGACGTAGTGGATCTCTATACATCTATTCCTCATTTGGAAGCCATTGAGTGGATAGGATCCTTTTTGAACAGCTTAGAGGTTCCGAGAAATGAAATAGACACTGTTACGGACCTATTGGATATAATACTCACATCCAATTTTTTTATGTTTGACAAAAAATATTATTTGCAAAAACAAGGGATTGCAATGGGGTCACCATGTGGACCCTCGGTAGCTAACATTTTTGTAGCTTACTGGGAAAAACATTTTATGTTTGGTAATGAAAACCACAAATCACAGATGATTTATTACACAAGATTCCTGGACGACATTTTTATAATGTTTAAGGGCTCGGAGAATGAAGCTTCCAAACTCGTCGAATACATGAACAACACCACAGAATTTTTCAGCTTCACATACAAATTTTCTACGACTTCAATAGATTATTTGGATGTAAAATTGGAAAGGAATTTAGAAGACGGGTTGTTGGTATCCTCAATACATAGGAAACCAACTTATTGCAACTCATTCCTCCATTACTCTAGCCAACATCCGCACAAACAAAAACGCTCTATTATAAAAGGACAACTGATTAGAGCAGCAAAAATGTGTAGTACTGAGGAAAATTTCCACATTGAATGTCAACTTCTCAGTGACATGTTTAAAAATAGGGATTATCCAGAAGTACTTATCAATGAACTGATAATGGAGGTGAGGAACAAGAGAGAAAATGGCTTCTATATACCCTTATTAAACACCAGAACAAGTGGATGTGAAAGTGAGTCCATACACACCCTTGTGGTTGACTATACAGAATTGGAACCTACCTCAAAAAATACTCAAGAAGAGACACGGAATTATTCCCGTAGTTTTATCACAACATATAATATGGAATCTAAGGAAATCAATTCCATTCTTTACAAAAATTGGGCGTTCATTTCTAGTAACAGATTTTTACTAGAAAAATTGGGTACAAAACCAATTGTAGTGTATAGGAAGGGAAGAAATTTGAAAACCTTATTAGAAGGAAATTACAGTGAAGAGTCCTTTACCAGACAAAAAGGAACATTCATTTGTGGACGATGCAACTGGTGCAGCTGTGTCAAAACAGGGAGTTCCTTTCAAATTAAAGGAAAAAAATATCTAATAAGACAAAAAATTAATTGTGAAACAAAGTCTATTGTCTACCTGGCCATTTGCGATAGCTGCCCGGCGTACTATGTTGGAAAAACAGATAGAAAGTTCCGGGAGAGAATCTACCAACATATGTACGCCATAAGAAAACAAAATATGGATAATGCTTTAGCAAAGCACTTAGATCAATACATAGGACACAAATTTTATTTTATGGCTATTGATCATATTCCTCAGAGTATTAGAGGAGGACCTACATCAATTAGGCTTGAAACCAGGGAGTTGGAATGGCAAATTAAATTGGATGCCTTCAACTCCCCGGGGTTAAATGATAATTGCAATATTGCTTGCCTTCTTAAATTGAAAAGCTACCTTAGATAACCCAACTACAGTTAACATAATGGTTATCATAGGGGTAGTTAGCGATAGCCTAGTTCTACAACTTCTGTTATCTCCATATATATAATACGGATTTTAGTGACATTACTATGGGATAATTAGGGGTATAAGAGTATTTGGGATCTATATAGGGCTTGATTACGAATATACCCCTTCATACCTTTAGAAACAATAGTTCTTAAGGTCATGGACCAGTGTTACAGGATTTTGGTGGTACTAAAAGCTTGACTCAACTAGTCAATTATTTACTTTTCCATAAGGATGCCAGGCAGATATATTTATGTACACATTGAGGTGAAGGATCGTTGACTTACTGCACTCATAGAATTCTCTGTAAGTCTAGATGTCACGAATTGGTTAATCCTTCACGACAAAAAATAGAGGGCATGAAATATATAAGAATCTTATACATCTTACAACAGCCCCACATAGAATTAGAACGAGTGTGAGGGATTAACAATAACACGCACTTCATATACTTGGAGTTTAGGATAGTTATATATATATTTTTATATCTCTTATGATAAAATATTTCTTATGATTAAATAAGTCAAGAGTGAAATTCATTTAACAGTTATATATTTCAAACTAATGACTTTGACAACCTCAATTGGTAAATAATGGACTGTGCCTTTAACTGGAAGAGGCACGTCTAGTTAGCGAACTGTTACACTACCTGTATGTAGTAAATTTATGACTAATACTTTTAAAGTTTTATTCTTTTTAAACTATTTCTAATGGTCGGATGACACTATATACTATGTGTGTTTATCTGGGTCGTTGTGGAAGTGGTGTGGTGTGTAAACTTATATGAACTTATATGATTTTTGTATTAATGTATATAAAATAAACAGGAAGTGTGGGATGGTTTACAACACACTTTCAGGAAGTGATGTGCACCTTTTACCAACGAGATTTTATGTGTATAAAGAGCGCTAAATTTTAAAACATTTTATTTCTCTGAGGAAGCTGGCCTATTCAGACTGGCGAAAACGCTTTGAACATTTTGTGGATAAATAAATTTACCTTGCGTTAAGGAAGAACAATACTAGTTGGCGTGGTTTGTGTACCTGAGCTTCGTTTCAATTGGAAACTTCCCCATCTTGGTAGATGGCATGAATTTTCACCCTGACATATGGGTAGATTGGTCATCCCACACAAAGATGGCAAAAATAGAGTGGAGTTGCATAGTCAGTCTACTCCCTCCCAAATCAGATATACATCTCATAATAAAACAAATCTAGTGGCAGAAACATATGGGCAGGTTATATCTGTGCAATACATAGCAACTGGAAAAGCTATCAAATTCTTGCTCATTTCCAAATGCAGTCAGTCAAAGGCTGAACATTACACAGGATTAGGGAGAGAGGCAGCTCTTACAGTGATTGCTAAACACCAGTTGTTTCTATGACTTTCACCCATATGTTGTAACCTACAACAATGGATATTCAATAGAAAGAATACAGTCTTATTCCTGCTCAGTCATAAGCTGGAATTCTACCTATAAATTGCTACACAATCAAATATTCAGCTATTTGGCAAGAGCCAGAGGAATTGTTCAGCTATGTTCCCTGACTCATCTTCTATCTTCCCTGACTCATCTATCTTCCCTGATTCATCTATGTACCCTGACTCATCTAGCTACCCTGATTCATCTATCTACCCTGACTCATCTATCTACCCTGATTCATGTACCTACACTGTCTCATCTACCCTGATTCATCTATCTATCCTGGCTCAGTTTTACCATCAGAATCTGTACACTGAAAACTCCACTATGAATGATGCTGTCTGATAAACAGTACTAGGGATTCAGAGGAATTTAAAAATGACACTGTTGGCAAAGAACATTCCTGTCTGGTGCTCCTCATCAGTGGGAAGGGATCACAGCATGATCAACTACTGGTGATTTTGGAGACTGGTTGTAAAATAACTAATACATAAGCATGAAGTTTCCATTGAACTAACATTTATTTAAAACAACCCAGAGAAAATCTCTCTCAGGATATCAAATGCCTTACTGAAATCAATGAGAAGTCCTGTAGCAGCTCGGAGTAAACACTCATTCAGTAATTGCATATCATAAAAAATATAAAGAAAGCCATGGGAACCATTCCTCTGTTTCACAAAAAAACTGTTAAGCAACACCTAGTAGCTGCCTGGTATGTCCTTCAATTCACCTTCAAAAATTCTAGCCAGTACATTAGTTTTCAATGACAATAAAAACAGACCTATAATTTCATAGAAGAGTGTAAGACCTTAACCTCTTTAAGGAAGGTAGCAATTAATGATATGTGAGATGAGTACAGCAAATGCCCCTTAGTTTTGCATTTATTAAATAACTGCAGTAAAACATGCCTCAGTTCTTGTTTAAACTTTCTGGAATTATTGATGGGTATCATATCTGGTCTAGCAATTTTCGGGGAGCTGAAAGCATCAATAGACTGGAGAAATTCCTTTAGCTTGATGGATCATGTTGTTTACACATAGGCCAGTCAATAACAGCCAAAAAAAGGATCCACACTGCATAGCTTTTCACTGCAGCATAGCTTCATGGATTTCAACAATTATCTCAGGAAACAATAGGTATCCTATATTCAGGTGACAGTGTGCAAGGATCTCCTTACTAAGGGTGCATTAGAAACTTTGGAGACTTAAGGTGAATGTCTCAAAAATGACTTCATCCTATCCCATTTCTCTTGGCAATAAATAATATCAATTTTTTTAACCAGGTAGGTTTACTGGACACCCAGTCACTTTCTAGGTGAAACCCAGGAACAATGTGTGGTCAAATTACTTGCTTATGGTCATACAGTAAACAAATGAGGTTGGAGCAAATCAAAACCTGTATCATGGGAGCTACAGCTCATAGCCTTAACCCTCACGATAACCTCTCTGATAACCTCTCTATCAAAAAAATGAGAAACTTACTGGTAAAATATTTAAGATTATTCAGAGTTCTAGTGACATTTAATTATGCCCTCTTGATCACATGGGTGTTTGGTTCACAGAAATAAGCTTATGTCCTCATTAATTAGACACAGATTTAATTCCATCAACCTCTTTTGGTAGCCCACTCAATCATAAGTTATTATGACCAGATTTATTTTCCATATCATCAATCAATCTTCATTTCATTTTTCTAATTTAAGTATTTTTTTTTAAATCTGGCTGGAAATGGGTCTGCGTAACAGCATTTTGTTATTGCAGCATGCAGTTCTGTCTCTTTGTGCACAGCTGTAATTCATTTTTAATTATCCTTACTAATCTGCTTCAGTGGTTTGCTTTCTGCAAACAGTTCTGGCAGGGTAGCACACAAAGAGTTGATGGAGGTTTCTAGATTTTTCAGCTCCATTATATCTTGAGGGTTTTGATTTGATCATTCAGCACCTCATGGTCTCTGGCAGATAATTGCAATGAAAGCAATCCAAGTACAGGAAACACAATATATAAGCAATCCACAAATATGCAGACATTAAAAGACACATTGGTGTTTCTACATTTAGAATGTAAACTAGCCCTAGATCACAAAATAAAACTTACAAATTCCCAGGAAGTTGCAGCATTGGTTCAAAACATTTGAATACCAGGTCACCTATGAGCATGCCCATGCAGTAAAGTATTATCCCAAATAATTCATATTGTTTTATGTTTAAACAAAATAATTATGATGCTTGCTTTTAATATTAAAACAAGTGACAAAATTAACAGTAGGGACATAAGGTGCATCCATTATGAATATCCATACGCTGAATAGAAATAGTTGCATTATTAATAATTCTCAAAATGTAAGAGGTTGAACAGAAACACACTCGTATGAGGTTATAAAAAAGTTTCAGTACTGTAAATACAATTTCTAGTTAATTTTACCAAATACTTTTTGAACATCTTTAGCAAAAAAGCAGTATCCTGACTACAGTTTTTACTTCTGTGTATGTCTTTATCTCTTAGCAGCATCTTGTTGTCATTGTTCCTTTTCAAAAGGAAATTCAGGTTGATTAAATGAGGTGAATTTCAGCAACTGATGCATTAAATAATTATTAAAGAGTTTTGTTTCAGTTTTCTAATTTGTACTGAAAAGTGCCATGAGCTGAAGAGAAAGAGATAGGGGGATCCTAAGGAAAATACCTGCTCTAGTAAAGTTTTTAGTTCACTCTAGAACAGAAGCTGCTGTTGAAAAAATGGTAATTAGTAGGATATACAAATATTTCATACTAGGAATCAGAGGAGGTTAGAAAAGATTGGGAAGAGAGATTGGATAAACGAGTCACAAGGAAACAATGGGAGGACATATGAATGGCTCCCAAATATGCAAGAAAGTGTAGAAGATTTATGATCTTTGTGCGAAAGTGTTTTTTATATCCCAAGTGGACTCTAAAGAATTTTGAAGGTGTGATGGGGAAGACAGCGGTAACTTAGAAGTTATAATTTGGGAGCATAATGAGAAGGCAAACTTCAAAAATTCTCTACAGAGTACTATATTAAATGTGTTGAGTGAACAAATGGATGTAACTAGGGAAATGTTTTTTTTTTTGTTTTTTTGAGCTGGGATAAGAGATCTGAATTGCATTGATGTAGTAAGGCCCTGCTAAGTTTAATTCTGTGGCTGCCAAAACAGCTATTACTAGAAAATGGAAATCAAAGTCTAAACTAACTGTATATAAAATATTGATTATTGCAACACAGATAAAATAACTGGAGATGGGATATCTAGAAAAAGGTAGGAGCAAATTACATAAAAAATTGAAATCGCAGGAACAATGCTTGTAGAATAATGTTTTAGAGAAGGAGGGAATTTAACAGAAGGCAGAAATTGAACAATGTATGTAACATTGGACTAATAATAGTTATACAAAAATATGTGGTGCATAACAGTTGTAACTAGGAACATGTTAATATGATTTGTTTTCTTTTATATAAATGTATGTTTGCCTATATCTTAAGTCTCAATTCAATAAAGGTGTCAAAAAAGTTCTAGTATTTTTTTTTATTTGAACAATAATGATTAGGTAAAACTGAAGCCAACAAATTACTAAAGTATTTCTAAAATTAAAAATTAGGCATATCTGATTCAAGGGCCTTATTAGTTATTAGTCGGTAGTGTCATCATTGCTAAAGAAGAAAATTCAAGCCATAGGGCCATCTAAACATTGATTACTTATAATTATGAGCTCTGTTCTTCACCAATTAATCTAATTCCAAGTCATTCCCAATTTCAAATACATTTTTTGAAATGTGTAACTATTTGCCACAGAAGTGATTGCAATCTGAAATATAACATCCACATGTCTCTGGGTTTGATCATTTCTGTCTCTCAAACACACCCACACACACACACACACACACACACACACACACACACACACACACACACACACACACACACACACACAGTTTCAGAAGTCTAACACAGACCTGTAAATATCAACACTGGCAGCTTGATCATTTTTGGGGGTTGACAGGATAAGTAGAGCCTTCATCACACAGGTGCAAGGGGGTCTATATCATAACATCGAAGTTGCAAAACCTTGAATGTTATGAGATCGATCCCAAAACCTCGAAGACTGAGAACAGCGAAGCCGCGAACATCGAATTCTTTCCCAGGGAAAGAATTTGGTGGGCCATTTCTGTGGCTTTGCTATTTCCTCTACTGTGGTGCGATCTCGGAGTTGGTATATTTAAGTAGGGGGGTGTGGGGGAGAAGCCACCCACATTAGACATAGTTAGTAGTTTTTGTGGGTTTTGTGCAGGAACAGCGATTTTTTTTTCCCAGGGGAAAAAAAAAATCACTGTTCTTAGCTTTCGGAGTTTTCAGTTTTCATGGTTATAATTTCGATGTTATAGTGTTCGACGTTATTGCATTTTGATCATGTGATATAAACCTGGTGCAAGGCACATGGCTTGAATCTGACCTTGAATTATCAGTTGGCCTTGTAATAGTTTGCAGACTAATTGTCTGATGGTTACTTACAGATAATAAGCTAAATAGAGTTCATGTCTTTTGTCTGAGTAATGGAATTAACCTTAAATATTCAAGTTAATTTAATTTAGTAAGGCTGTATGCACAAAATATCACTAATACTTCCAAAATAGTATTATTAAGGATTTAAATACAACTATTACAATACATGGGTCCCTTAAAGACATTGATTTAAAAAGTAGCTCCACTTGCAATAATGCCTTAATTTTTCCACTATTGATGTCACATAACATTAAACTTATCACCTGAGAAGCATTCATGCAGCTTTCCTATTGTATATTTTATTATTATGTAATATAACATGATAATTAAGTCTGCAGTTACCAAAAATCATGTGCTTATGTTAAGTTGTAGACCTCAATTATCAACCTCTATTAGGCACTCATATAACTTAACTATATCTGTATTAGATAGCAAGTTGCATCAATTTTACAATCATATACAGACTTTTAGATACAAAAACTGTCTGCTTTGGAAAAAGTGGCAAAGAATATGTTAAATATTGCAGTTCTCAACACAAATAACTGACAAACTCAAAGATACATGCACTTTTAATTCAAAGAGCACTTGAAGTGATATTCTTCATATCCTGTTGCTTAACCATAACTTAACTTGTCATATTACACATCTATATATATATATATATATATATATATATATATATATATATATATATATATATATATATATATATATATATATATATATATATATATATATATATATGGGTCCTTGTTGTTTTGTCAACAGTACGGTTCATCGAACCGTACTTTGTCAAAATCACTTTAGCGAAGGTGTATTTTGTTGAAAATGCATGTTTTCTAAAGAAAACAACAAAAGAAAAAGACATGCCATTAGCATATACCTTTAGTTGTACATCAACATATACCGTTGATGTACAACTAAGAAAACTTGTTGAGATCGTACTTCAGTGGGGATAAGGGAATATTCCCTTTTCCCCACTATAGTGCGATCTCGGAGTGGGAATATTAAAGTAGGGGGTGTGGGGTATAGGGGGGCTTGCTCCCCTGCATATTAGTGTTTAATGTATTTTTGTTTTTGTTTTATGTTTGTTTCTTTTTTTTATTTTTCCGCGAAAGTGCATTTTCGACAAAATGCACTTTCGCGGAAGTAAGCTCAATGAAGTATGGTTCGATGAACCCTACTTTCGATTAATGAACATAGACCCATATATATATATATATATATATATATATATATATATATATATATATATATATATATATACCAAGCTAAGTCTAAAATTCTAAGTTTAATTTGAAAGAAGGGTACTCATTTTCAAAGGTATCATACGTTTGCAAGATAAGAGAAAAGCTTCTAATCTTTTGTAATTTTTCTTTTTGAGAATGCTTGACTGTAATCATAATGTCTGCAGAATTTATTTCTTGTTTAGTTTCTTATCCTGAAATTTGGGAAATGACACATGGCTCTTATTTTTCTTTTCTTGATAGTTTATGATACATATTTCTCATTTTGATCCAAATCTAATCACTCACTTAGGATGTAAATAGATATTTCCTGACCTGATCCACATCTAGGTACTCGATCTCATGGAAAAACATGCTCACATGCATCTGTAATTTGGTAATATATAAAGAAAATTAAGATGCTGAAATTGCCAATCAGTTCTGGTGGAATACCTCATCTGCTAATTTACTATTAAAAGTTTATTTTCAATGTGTATTTTTACACACTAGCAGGCTTTAAATTCTGTTACTTTTTATAGTGAATTGTAAAGCTTTTAAATAGAAAATGACATTTTTTATTAATCTAGATACCTCATAACATTTTCGAGATTTGCATTGATAAAGCACTTCAAGGTACGACCATGGTTTGTGGACCTAGTTTGAAGACAAAAAAAAAAAAAAACATATTTAAATGTTTAGTTTTATCTTTTGACCCTGTACATCCATACCTATATTTATGTGTGTGTGTGTGTGTGTGTGTGTGTGTGTGTGTGTGTGTGTGTGTGTGTGTGTGTGTGTGTGTGTGTGTATTTATATGTGTGTTTGTGTGTGGATCTTTTTTTTTTTGTTTTGTTTTAGTATAGGGAGCTGAAGGAAGGTATTACCTGTATTTAACTGTTTGGAATAAACCAGAAATATTCAGTGAACATGGTATGAACACATATGTACATACAGATGTAAACATAAAGACATTATGAATATGATGGCCCATTATTCCCCCAGATGGCAAAATTAGTAAGCAAACATCTGAGACTTCAGGTTGGGACTCCCAATGGTTTAAAAAGCAAATGTCAGTTACAATAAAAATAGCAAATTCTGAAACTTCATTTTTTGACAAGGAATCTTGGGTGGCTCATTTTCTCTGGTTCTTTTGGATTGCCCTACTCTTTAATACAAGCTCTGGATTTTCAGAGAAGCTAAGTTATCTGTTCACTTAACCCCTACCAGACTGCATCTGTAGCTCATAAGCTACATTTTATAACTCCCAGTTAATCCTTTTGTATTTAGTCTGCAATACAGCTGTGCATAACTGAAGGTGTAACCATCTTCAAACTTTTTAAAAGGAGACTGTTTTGAACAGTAAGAGATTCAGTTTTTGGTCATTACTGCTTCACTACACTGTTCAAGTCTACATTCTGGAAAAAAGTCATCATTTGTCTAGGTAAGCTGCACCTGCTGGTACGTTGTACATTACAACATCCATGTACAGTAGGTACTGATATGTTTTATTAGATCTGTGCCTAAAATGTAATCTTTCTTGTCTCAAGTCTCTCTTGCATAAAGATGGTATTTGCAGCCAATAAGGTCTGACCAGGAACATGCCTATTATTATCACTGCAGCCTGTGTGGAAGTTCAGTTATAGCTTGAGCACCCAACAAAATCATTAAATGATTCTGAGTAGCCTTCAGTTAAAAATGCCTGCCTTAACATCCTCAGGTCATGCCCAAAGCCCCTATTTTATTTTGTGAATATTTATGCTCCACATAGGACAATGGCCCGGATACATACACAATAGGCTTTCCCTGCTGCCACCTTTTCCTGAAGGAGGAACCCCCAAAATCCATATGTGTATGCATCCACAGAAAATTTCAGCTCTTTGCTGAGTTCATGCAAAGAAAGAACTGGAGTAGATAAAAGTGTCTTTCTTAAGCTGGTTAAACAAATTCTGCCGAGCATTGCAATAACACCAATGGTTCTTATTCAGTAGATCTTACAAAGGCTCATAATTTTCCGCCAAACAAATAATAAATTCTCCTCTAATGAACCATTCCAATGAGGCTGTAAACTTAATCTGGACTGATTTGAGTTTCTGAGGGTCAGGTCTTACCCCATTTTCAGATATGATGTGTCCCAAAATTTTCACTTCAGTTTTACTTAGCTCAAACGTTTCCATTCTATATATTGTCTAACACAGTGCAAAGTCTGGTGTTATGCACTGACTGTATTTGTTCCTGGATGAAGCATCTTCCTTATGGCAGATTGCCACAGAAAGTCTATCTATGGACATATAAAATAATAGACATCTGCTTTGATAATTCCAAATGCTAACCTATTGAAGAAATAATGGTCAAAATGGGCGATAACAGTGGCATGTTTGGCTGACTCTTCATACAAAAGAATTTGCCAAAACTTCATACTGGCATCCAGCCTCCTGAATATTTATGCTCCATCAAGCATTCCCAGTGCATGCTTCACAACTTCTTAATGTATTTTTCTCTGCATACTGCTTCATTAAGTCTGATTAGGGTGAAGTACTGTACCATGGGTAGGCTGATATAGATATGTACTGTGCCATGGTTAGACTGATATAGATATGTATTGTGCCATGGATAGGCTGATATAGATATGTATTGTGCCATGGTTAGGCCGATATAGATATGTACTGTGCCATTTCTATTTGTGCAGGTACCATGCATGATCTCTAGTATGTTGGCTCAGCAATCTCTTCATGCAAACACTCACTTCAACTCCTTTCCATAAGAATGATATAGAAACTCCTTGAGTTGTCATATTATGCTTTGGTTTAATTGTGTATGCCTGCTGTATCATTTCTAAACATGCACACAGTTGTGGGTAGGTCTCCATTGTTCTGTAGTCCGTGTCGTCTATCTGGGATACTATTATCAGATTTGCTTTGGTTGGCCTGTCCAGTAAAGCAGTGTGTAGATTGCTAACAATATTAATAAATCAATGTAGTGTAAGTTCTCCCTTATAATTGAATCTTTTATCACCGCTAGGACGGAAAGTGATTCTTCTCCAGGACAAGAAACTGGCATTTTAACTTTTTAGGATTACATGGACTGTTTTATCTTTCGATGCCTTCATAAAGGTGATGTGGTATGAGTGTTACATTATCCTTCTTATCAGTCCTGACTTTCACTTTATGACCTCTGATAAACAGATGAGAAACAGTTGCACTGATCAAAGTTCTTAGACTTCAGCATTTACTATTTCAAGAACTATGCCCTCATTGTTTGTTTCCACAGTGTATGTCTTCTTACCTGTTTTTCAGACATGCTTAAAATGCCCTTTCTTACCATGGGCAAAGCACGCAACATTTTTATGGCTAGGCATGGTCATTTTAGGTTGCTTGACTTTCCAGCTGTAGCAAAACTACTATACTAAGGATGTGTCCTTGCTGCAGATGTCCTTCTTTTGTTTCTGACTTTTGGTTTTAACAGAACAAGCTTAAGTTATTGACATATATTTAGTTTCACTAACATTGCCTTTCAGATCTGCATGCTTATTCCCATTTACTATGTTTTCTATATCAGAATGGCAGGGCTAGCCACTCTGGCTCTAGGTGATTCAGTCATGATGACTAATGTCTCCAACTGTACATGAGTATTTGCTGGTGGTAAGTGGGTTGAGGACCTGCCCTATTTAACCCTAGGGTCTATATTATATAAGTGAATGCAATGAATTGCGAACATTATATAATTCACCCACAATCCCCAAAAACCCAAAATGTCGAACACATGGAATTGCTGATACAAAAAAAAAGCAAAACACAAAATAAAGCAGGGGGGGCTTCACCCCCCCCCACCCCTACTTAAATATACCAACTTCAAGATCGCACCACAGTGGAGGAAATGGCAAAGGCCCAAAAACAGCCTAGTGATTTTTTTCCCTAGGAAAAAAAAAATTCTGTTCCATGCTTTCGGTGTTTTGCCATTTCACATAATGACATTTGACTAAACATCATTCGCAGTTCATTGCATTTGCTAAAATAATAGCGACCCTCACCCTACACTAGGTTTTTTTCCCTAGGAAAAAAAAATTCTGTTCCGTGCTTTTGGTGTTTTGCCATTTCACATAATGACATTTGACTAAACATCATTCGCAGTTCATTGCATTTGCTAAAATAATAGCGACCCTCACCCCACACTAGGAACCCATGTTAAAAGTGGGATAGTCTATGTGCCCCTTTTTTTCCAGTGTGTGCCTATCATAAAGCTCAGCAGCCCTGAGTCAATAAGCTACTGTCTGGCTGGTGTCCTGCTGCCCAGCTTGGGTTACCTGGGATAGCTCTGTTGATCAAAAGCTGTACATAAAACCAATCAATCTGCCAAATGTGAACTAAGAATTGCTACACTCAATGTAGGTAGTATACTCAACATAGCTTGGAAGTGGATAAGGGGTCCAGGGAAGTAAATAGTGTGGGAAGAAATAGCCAGGGAATTGTTATGGCTAGGCTTGTATAGGCCCTAGGGCCGATAGCCTAGTACCAATCTATGAACCTATGAACCTATAACATAATGGCAAGAAAGAGACTGGGCATCATCTGTATCCAGGAGACAAGATGTAAGGGCAGCGCTGCAAAATCACTTAGTTTGGGATCTATAGTCTACTACTCAGCAAGTGGACAGATACAAACAGTGTGGGAATTGTGAGGGAAAGGTTTCAGAAGACATTGAAGAATGTCATCAGAATTAGTGACAGACTCATGGCAATCAAACTCCATTGTAATGATAGGGCAGTATTCATAATATCAGCCTATGTCCCACAGCAGGGTTGTGATATTGAGAAAAAGAGTGTATTCAGACAGGAGTCGCATGACCTACTAGATAAAGCAGAACAGTAAGAATTGATATTGATAGTGGGTGACCTGAATGGACAGACAGACACTCAGAACAGGATGTGAGGACTGTCTGGGTTCACATGGGTGGAATAACAAGAATAAAAAAGGAGGGGCCATTCTAGACGTCATCCTGGCAAATGGCTTGATAACACCTAACACATGGTTCAGAAAGAGAGACTGTCATAAGATCACATACAAGAGTGGCCAATGTGCAACTCAGGTAGACTTTCTTCTAGTAAGGAAAGGACTCTGGGGTACAATCAGCAATTACAAAGTTATCCCTAGCAAAACAGTCAGTCCACAGCATAATCCTCTAGTTGCTACAATCGGCAACATGCAGTGGTCAAAGAAAGCTCTAAGGTCAACAGAGACCAGGCTGAAGAACTGGAAGTTGACTGGAGAGAATGCATATCCATTCAATGAATTACTCAGAGCTCTAGCAACCCAAGAAGATGAGGAAATAGGTGGGGTGGACAAGAATGGTAGCTCCTCAATACACCATGTGAAGTCTACAGAGCAGATATGCATCTGAGCCAGGTATGGAAATAAGGTACATAAAGAAAGCTGGTGGTGGATTGCAGAAGTCCAGGAAGTCATCAAACAAAAGAAATAGTGCAGGAAAAAGATGAAGATAGAAAAGTCAGATCAGGATAGGAAAGAATACTGGTTGGCTAGCAAGGAGGCTAAGAGAAGAGTTGCTATAGCAATGAAAAAGGCATCAGAGGTACTCTACTAGCCCTTGGAAGGTGAGAAAGTAGGTGGCACAAACAAACTATATCAGGTTGCATGGCAAGTACTGAAAGATAAAGAAGATGGTTAGATGCCCTTCATAAGGGTTGCTACCAATAACCTGTTCACCAGGCATAGGACATCAAAGATAGATGTAAGAAGTACTTCCAGAATGAAGAAAAACCAACAGTAGCTGTACTGCCCCAGACACAGCTTCCAGTGCGAGAAGAGGAGGAGCCTGCCATAGAAGTAAGAACAGCACTAAGGAAAATGAAGTCAGGAAAAGCAGCAGGCTCAGATGAGGTTGTGGTAGACATAATAAAGATGTTGGGTGAGTTAGGGGAGAAATTCTTCCTGAGGGTACTCAAAGCAGCATGAAAAGAAAGGCATATCCCAGATTACTGGATAATAGTATAATAATGCCACTGTGTTCAAGAACAATGGAGACATTCACAACCATGGCAGTACAGAGGTATGAAGCTTCTATCACACTGCATGAAACTTCTGGAGAGGATGATTGATAAATGAATACACAGAGTAGTAGAAAGTAAGATGGTAGATGAGCAGATCAAATTTAGATCAGTTTGTAGCACAAATGACCTGATGTTAGAGGGGAGGAAACAGTCCAACTGCACATTCCTGGACTTGGAGAGAGCATATGATAAGGTCCCAAGAAAGCTGATCTTGGCAGTCCTACAGTAGTTTAGAGTCCCAGAAACAGTGGTAGAATTAGTGCAGCTATGTAAAAATGACTCAAGTACAAATAGTCTTCAGTCTCACAGAGGGGTTCACAGTAGGAGGGAGTGTGCATCATGGTTCAACTCTAAGTCCACTGCTGTTCATCCTGGTAATAGACTACATTACCAAACAGGTTGGAGGGGGAAGATGAACAGAGTTGCAGACAGTGTGACATTACCATACCTCTTAACCTCTTAGAGCAAGAAATATGGACAAAGCCATAAATAAAAGTGGGACCAAGGCCCATTAATAAGTATAATTTTTAAATATTGCTCTTACAAACTTAGAAAGTTGATAGAATAACAGGTTTTGCATTAGCATGAATTTTCTGAATGGAATGAAGTCTGAAACTCGTATGCCTCTCATTATTTTCCAACTTCAATCTTTAGTGATTTGCCACTAGTTTGCCAGAAAACCACAATTTTATAAAAAGTGGACATTACAGGTGGAGTTTGAGCAAGAACTTCAGCAAAAGATAGGGGAATGGAATGCAAAACTGAAGACGTGATGAAACTGAGTGCCAATAAGACAGTTATGATGCCAACAAGTGTGAGAAATCAGTAGGAACTACAGACGGAGATAGAAGGGAAGATAGTGGAAGAGGTTAACTGCGGTGGTGGTGCTGCAGTTGCCTCACAGTAAGACATTGTCCTGTTTGATTCTCAGCTAGAGCGTCTTCTGTGTGGAAACAGGCATGAATGGGCGTACCTTCATTGAAGGTTGTGCGTCAGAGCCGGCAACTCGGCACGTAAAAATCTGCCAATCATTAGTGGACCGGAGTTTTGCTGTGGCGATCCCTAACCAGGAAAATGCTAAAAGACACAACATAGTGGAAGAGGTTAACAGTTTTAAGTATCTGGGAGGGTTGGTTGAGGAGAAGGGAAGTCTGAATAAGGAGGTCAAAGCTAGAATCAGAGGGGCTGCAGCCAACTGGCACAGACTGTCAGATGTAATATATGGCAGAAGAACACGAAAAAGCTGAAAAGTAAATGCATAAAACAGTGGTGCGACCAGTACTACTGTATGGTACAGAAATCTGAGTAGTAAGGGCAAAGTAGTTGAGGGAGCTAGATGTGACAGAAATGAAGTGTCTAAGAAGGGTGGTAGGATACACACTGTGGGGGAGACAAAGAAATGATGACATAATAACAGAAGCCAAAGTAGCTCCAATTGTAGAAAAGGTAAAAGAGAACAAATTATGATGGTTCAGGCACATGTGCAGAAAACCAAAAGACAATCTGGTAAAAAGATTTGAGAGACACATGAAGAAAGCAAGAGGAAATGAGGGTGTCAAGCAAAGAGGTGGATGGATTGTGTTAAAGAAGACCTGTGACAGTCAGGCAAAAGTGTTATAGAAGGTAGGAGAGTGGCATTGAATAGGGACAGATGTTAACAGTTGACACAACACCCCAACTCTATACAGAAAATGGGAAAAAGGGGATTGATGATGATGATGATGCTGAATTAGCTGCAAGTAGTTGAAATATTTCCTGACAACTCATGCTACATGGTGGACAAAGAAGAGAAATTTATTAACAAAGGTTCTCAAATGTTTAACATTTTTATTTTGAAATGAGTTATTGTCAATGCTATATGCTGGTGAGATGGCTTATCTATCATATGCACAAATGTTTCATTTTTTAAACAATTTAACTCATTATCAATACAATAATCATTTATAAGTGTAAATTCATGTGGGAAAGTTTCTGGGTTATAGGGGGATTTGAAATGAATCCCAGTTTGCAGTCAACCACAAACTTGGTTAGGCATGGTTCCTTGGTTTTTAATTTATAAGTCAGAGAAGAAAATACCATAGAAAAGTGGTCCCATCACTGAGGTCTGCAGGGCATGACTGGTCACCTTGATGTAATCTGACACTGTCCCTGCAACCCAAACCATGTGGGTTCTGTCTTTTAGCCAATTTGTTATCCATCTTCCCACATATGAGTCGATCTGTAATACATTTAGTTTATTAATTATGCCAGCAAGGGATGTGGTGTCTAATGCCTGAAGAAGTTTCCACAAGAGAAAAAAATGAATGTGTATAAGTAGAAATATGGTTGCTCCCTAGTGAGAAATAAAAGTATATCATGTAATGTTGAAGAAACAGGGAACTTTCACAAAGGCAGTGATGAACTCATAAAGATATGCATGTATAGTTAAAAACATCAAACTCAGCAAACTAAGAACAAGTGACCAACCAATATGGAAGAATATACTGAAGATTGCAAAAGTGTTTTTGATGAACTCGCCTAGCTTAATGTTCATCTATGTGCAACTCATTAGACTGCAACCTAACTCACAAATAAAACCGTGGAAATTAAGGGAGGTGACTCTACCTCCTCCAAAAGACTAGTCTCTCATGATGTACTCCAGGGTTCAGTGCTTGGGTCACTCCACTTTGGCCTTTAATTCTCAATGGTTGAGACTAATGTTAAGAGTCTATGGCTGACTTAGCTTGCAGACAACTATAAACTTGATGTCATTATTAAGTCTCTAGAGGACATTAAAATCCCCCTAATAAGACCTTTCCCAAACAAATAGCTGGTGTCATAACCATGGACTAAAGCTAAATGCCAAAAAATCTGTATAGTCTCCTTTGGCAAGTGTGTTGTCCCATATAACAATCACATTTACAACAAACCTCTGAAAATCATTCTTTTAGTTAGGAATCTAGAAACCTATGTGGACTGCAAACTGTCCTTCAATCACCATGATTTTAATAAAGTTCTTTTTCATTGCACAGCATATTTTAAGGGTATAATGTCTAGGTTCAGGGATGTGATCACTCCACTGTATTTGTCACTTATTAGGCCAATCATTGAGTAGAATGCCCCCTTTAGTATATACATACACACACACACACACACACACACACACACACACACACATATATATATATATATATATATATACATATATGTGTGTGTGTGTGTGTGTGTGTGTCCAAACACTTAACACAGTGTAAACAACCACAATGTTTCTCACCAAAAAAATCAAGAGCCTAAACCATACAAATTACACTAACCATCTCAAAGCTTTAACCTTCTTGTTACCATACAGGCTATTAAGAGGTGATCTCTGCCTTTTATATATAGCCTCATCTGACCCTGTCCCTTCAAATCTGCTGTACTTTCACAAGTCCAACAGTGGCATAAACACTCACTCAACAGATGTTACTCTGTTTTACAACATTAATAAAGTATGATAGATATGTATCTCAGAGAATATCACTTCTTTGGAATAGTTTCCCTCTCTGTATAAAGCAAAGTACTTCCTTTACTCTATTCCAATGTTACTTGAACAAAAGGATAGGAAACCACAAGTTCACCCTTGGTTTTTCCACCTTGTTCCTTGTGGATAGTGGTAACATACAGTAGCAACCAATGAACAAATTGTCATGGATCAAGATGAGTTCAAAAAAGAAGGAATAGCAAAACAAAAGATGAGTTCAAGTTACCACTGAGAGAGATTCTTCCACGAGTTTTATTAAAACTGTTCTTCCAAGAATGTATTAAAATTCTAAGAATTTATAAAAAGAAGCTTGCCAGGCTTCCAAAAGATGCTTCCTGCAAAAGCCTGTTTAACTTGTTTTTATAAACTCTTGCAGTTTTAATATATTCTTGGGAGAACAGTTTTAATAAAATTCTTGGAAGAATCTTATGTCTTTGGTGACTTGAGATCATCTTTCATTTTGGATAGGGGTGGCATGAAATGTTCTACCTGGCTTTGGACTTTTCATACTCAACTGACAAGGACTAAAGCTTTCATGTGAATGAAGTTCTATGCTTCTAAAGATCCTCATGGATCAATAATCTACTAAGTACATATAAATCTATGACTCTATAAATAAAAACAGTCAAACCTCATGCTGTGAGTTATCCATCAATATATTTTTCAAGGACCATGTGTGTGCACTAGAGGTATTTGGGAGGGTGCATATCCCAATAACTGTTCAACTCAGCTAAAAGGAAAATGTAGCATGTGGAGAAAGTGAGGAAACTTGCATACATATGCACAAGAGTAAGAAAGGTGCTATACTACAACTCTAGCTTGCAATCTATGTTAAATATAAATGAGAACTTTATATTTTATACTGTGTCACATGATGTTGCATTAAACAAGGAAGCTAAATTATACTTGTAGCATTTTAAGTGTGATTGCTCAGAGATGTAAAACACTATGAGTCAGACAAGCAATGCGCCCAGGACCAAGTACAAATAAAACATAGATGTATGCCACAGGAACACAATAATATATTACAGATGTGACTTTTAGGGTGCCATTTCACTCATCTAACACTTGCTTTATCTAAACACAGCAGTATGTAGTGTTGTTGCCTCACAGTAAGTTCTACAGTTTAATTCACAGCTGGGGTGCCTTTTGTGTGGGGTCTGCATGTCCTTCCTGTGTGTGTCTAGGTTTTCTCTAGATGTTTCAGTTTCTTTCCAAACTCTAAAGACATGCAGTAGGTAGAATGGACACACAATGTATATGTGTGTGTGTGTGTGTGTGTGTGTGTGTGTGTGTGTGTGTGTGTGTTTATAGCTATGGAAGGGCAACTGGTGTGTGTGTGTGTGTGTGTGTGTGTGTGTGTGTGTGTGTGTGTGTGTGTGTGTGTGTGTGTGTGTGTGTGTGTGTGTGTGTGTGTGTTATATGCTATGGAAGGGCAACTGTGGAAGGACTAGCCACCCAGCATTATGAACATTGGCACTAAATGATGGTCAGTACTGATGGGACACCCCAACCCCATGAGCCAAAACAGGAAGAAGGGGTGTGGATGGAAGGATAGATGGATGGGTGGATGGATAGCTGAACTGTTTGAAAAAAGTGGTCTAATACTCATTTCATTGAAACCTAGCCTACAATACATATACCCACCTACAACAACGTTAATAGGGAAAGTGCGCCATTTTGTGGTAATTGGGTTTAGTCTTTGTTTAGGTTTCTAAGTAAGTCAGAGAGTGGAGGAAGGGCAAACTTACTAATCAGTCTTGGTGAGTTAGGTTTTAGGGAAATTTGTAGGTTTCTCTATGATTAAATATTGTATGTAGGTTTAGGTGAGGTGTGTATTAGATCACTTTGTTTTTTTATTCACTGAGTTCAGATTAAATCAGTTCAGATAGATCAATATACAACCACGTTTCAATATATAAATATACAATGATAATGTTCATGTGATGTTATCCCACAATAAAAAGTGACAGAACAGTTGCAACACATACATTCACAGGTCCAAACAAATGACAAGTCAGTAATGTCAGTAATAAAGCATACATTTTGCATCTCTAATACAACAAAATATCTGGCAATCAAAACAGTAAGCTTTTAACAGTAAGAGTAAGTCTGAATAATGTCATAGATATATCATTAAGTGCCAATGTGAGTTAGTTGAAAAAGAATGTGGTATTAGCAAGTATGATCATCTTCATCATATATCTGGGGACTGTATTTGTGTGTTTTGCTCCTAAGTTTGCAGTTATTCTCTACAGTAGTCTGACAGCGAAGTAATAGCAAATTACAATCTTGCCTGCCTGTCAGATAAGATGGGACTGAAGATAAGTTTGCTATGGACATACCATCATCTTGTTTTCAAACAGGAATATTCACTTGACTTAACTGAAGCTATGGTTTCTTTCACTGCAGATATGAAAATCCATGGATTCTTCTACATTAAATTAATAATTGGTCATGAAGAACTGGAGAATAAGATCACTACTTATCTTATTTATTTATTTATTTATTTATTTATTTATTTTATTTTTCATCTGTTGACCAGGATAGTCTGACTGGATACATGTCCATTTTCAGTGGAGGCCCGGGGAGAAAAGCTCCAAGGTCACCAAATTAGATTAAAATACAGTATATACAGTAGTTAACATATCTAAGCAAGCAATAAAGTTTATGATTACAATTTTTACAGAGGTTACATACCTAGGCAAATAGTAGTAGTTCTGGAGTTAACGCAAATCAGAGAGTAGGTCTTCATTAAGTAATTCAAGTCAGCTAAGAATACTGTTGTTAACTCATACAGTTAGTTACAGATACAATATTTACAGTGGTTACATGCCAAAACACATTAGAGTTAGACAAGGTAAAGGTCAGGATAGTACCACAGGTAAGCTAAAATAACTATTTTAGTCTCATTGTCGAGGAGAGTTAGTCGGGTTTGCTACATTGACACAGCCAGTTTAGTGTCAAATGTTCTTTAAGTCTAGTCTTGAATTGGCTCAGGGAGTTGAGCAAAGTAATTTTGGTTGGGAGAGAGTTCCAGGATCTGCTTACAGAGTTTGCAAAGAGATAGTCACTGGCAGAGTTATTAGTTTTGATAGTCTGTACAAGTAATTTATTAGAGGATCAAAGTGGCCAGTGATTGTGATAGGGGGTAATAATATTTTTAAGAGCAGGAGTATTATCTGGATTGTAAAGTATCTTATGGGCAGTTATCATGAGGTTATACTGGATCAAGCTGGGTAGTTCTAGCCACCCAAGCTGGTTTAGATTAATACAATGGTGAGTCCTATAAGGCAGGCCAGTGGCAAATCTAGCAATATGGTTATAGCAGATACAGAGTTTGTTGAGGACAGATTTGTTTAGATTGGAGAGTATCGGGGATGCATACAGAAGAGTTGAAAGTAGGTAGAGTGAGCTATGGCAGATCTAGCAGGAGGGGTTAAGAAGGCTTTTATCCTGTAAAGTAAGCCTAGTTTTTTATTGATCATCTTTATAGATTGATTAACATGTAGGTCGAATTTGGGATTATTATCAGTTAAAACACCTAACAGTTTTGTAGAGGAGTCTGGGGAGATTATTGTGCCTTTATTAGATTTAATGGTAAAAGTGAATGCAGTAGACCTGTGTGTTGGTAAAAATAGCAACAGTTTGTTTTTTTGGGACTCTATATCAGACGATGACCAGAAAGCCAGTTTTCAATAGTGTTAAAGGTGGTTTGTGTAGATGAGCACAGTTTGTTTGGAGAAGTGGCTGAGCAAATCAGGGTGGAGTCATCAGCGTATTTAATACAGCTGACTGTATGGATAGCAGGATAGAGGTTGTTAATGAAGATAGAGAAAAGAAGGGACCCTAGTATGGATCCCTGGGGTACACCTAGTGTGTTGGATAGGAGTTTAGAAAGTTTGTTTTGCCAAAGGAAAGCCTGTTGTCTATCTTTCAGTTAGGATTAGAACAAGTGGATGACTGTAATATCTAGGCAGGAAGTTTTCAGGGTATGGATTAGTAATTGATGATCCACCATATCAAATGCTTTGGAGAGATCCAAGAAGAGGGTTGAGGATATGTTATTGTTATTGTGGTTATGGTTTATGGTATTGGAGAAGGCTAGAAGGGCTGAAGTAGTACTGTGGTGTGGTCAGAAGCCATGCTGGGAGTCTGTCATGAGGTTATTCTGAGTTAGGTGATGCATCAATTGTCTATGGATACATTTTTCCATAGTTTTTGCAAGTGGGGATAGTATTGCTATTGGCCTATAATTGGATAACTCAGTAGAGCTACTTCCTTTGTGAAGTGGGATTACATAGGATATTTTCCAAATAGAAGGGATTCTGGTTTCTGCTATTGTTCGATTGGTTAGTATCGAGATGGGGTAAGCAATGGCATTGGCTGCTTTTTGTAGATACTTGGCAGGGAGTTGGTCAGTGGAGAGTGTAGATGGTTTCAGTTTTTTAATCAGGGTACAGATGAGGGAGGTGGCAACTGGTTGGAATCTAAATGCAAGTTGGTTTCTGGGGTTGTTGATTTCATTATGGGGGGGCTGGGAGGTACTCGGCTCGCTAGGGCTTGAATGTTCTCAGTAAAGAAACAATTAAATCTGTCAGAGACTTCCTCGGAAGGTTTATCAATGGAGGCTGCAGGGACTAGGTTGGAAGTTTGTCCAGGATGTAATAGTTTGTTTATGCCTGCCCAGAATTTCTGAGGCTTGTTATAATTTATTTCCTGTAGATTATAGTAGTAATTTATTTTGTCTAGTAGAATGGATTTTTTAGTGACATTACTCATTTGCCTATATTTAATATGGTCTTGGGGGTCTTTAGTAGTTTGCCATAATGCCCATGTCTTATTTTTGAGGGTGATTTTTTTGTTTAGACTCTTTGGAAAGCCATGGTGCAGTTTTTGCCTTAGTTCTTGTTGAATGAACGGGTGCATGAGAATCAAGGGTTTCTAGGAATTTGTTGTTAAAGTAAGTGACTGCTTCATCTAAGGGGAGATGTCTTAAAATTGACCATTCACATGAGTTTAGCTCTTGTTGGAATTTGGTGGGGTTAAAGTATGTTTTGTTTCTTACCATTCTAAGTAAGGGTTGTTGGGGGTTAATGACTTTGTGCTTAATAATATAGGTGGGAAAGTGATCGCTTAGGTCATCAGGGAGGGTCCCAGACATGTATATTTGGGGACAGCTATTTATAAGTATCCAATCAAGTATACTTTCTTTTTGGTTTAGTTTACCTATCCTGGTAGGAGTTGTGATGACTTGTGAGAATGCATGCAGGTTGACATGGGTTGTTGGGGAGTTTGCGGAACAGGTACTCCAGTCTATGTTGAGGTCTCAGAGTAGTATGGTTTCTTGGGGGTAGTGACATGTTAGCCAGTGAAGGGTATCTTCAAGTGTGGCTACATTATTTCCTGGAGGAATGTACATACAGATGATATAAATGCATTTATTTTTATTAATTTGTAGTTTGGTGGCAAGAATCTCTGAGTTGTTAATTTGAGGTGGTTGTATAGCTTCAGTGGTGATGGTCAATGCATATTTATATAGAACAGCTACCCCATCCCCTTACCTGGAAGCATGATCCAGCCTTAATATGTTATACCCAGGTGGTAGCACTTCATTGTCTGTAATGCTAGATTTTAACCAGGTTTCAGATAAACAGGGAATCTCAGGGGAGTAGATAGCTAGGAGTGCATGAAGTTCATGTACCTTGCTGTTAATACTTCTAATGTTAAGGTGACAGGCCAGTAGAGAGTTAGCTGGCCTATCAATTATAGGTTTATAACTTGGATTACAATTGGGGGGGGTAGGTTTGATTGAAGTGGATGGGCCCAGGGTTTGGGTGGATGTCGCCACCAAGTGTTAGGATAGGTTTAAACCTAGTGATGAGCTTCAAGAGTTTATTTATGCATTTATAATAATGTTTCAATCTAGAACTAATGTCTTATCTTATTTGAAACTAATTGCAACACTAATACCACTGAATGCCAGAATGGGAGCATAGTGATAGCAACGATGCCAACATTGCCACTGTCATTTAATCCTAGATGACATAGTCGATTTCCTAGAGATGGAATATTCCCAGCTTGAGGATGCATTCTACTACTTTCCTTGTCTGCATTTTTCTCAGGGAAACAAAGGTGATAATGAATCTCTCAGAAAGAGTTTACATGTCTAGTAAATGGCAAATGGAAATTATAGACAGCTAACACTGTTTAACAGCTGTCAACTCCATAAGGCAGGTCATACTACTTGGTGTGATTACGAGGAAAACACAAGGGCAGGAAGAATTCCATAGTCACAGCTTAGGGGAAATTAAATGCCAACTTGAAGCAGAGAAAAATATCATTACATAAACACTGCATGTGGCATTTTTACTTGAACTGCCACGTAGTGTGTTGGATAAAAAGCAACATAGTTTTAACCAGGCAACTTTATGAAATTGTATTCATCTGACAGCAGAAAATAATGGAATGCATTAAAAAAATTTACATGTGCAAAAATTGCTAAGTACACACAATAAAAGCATTCGAGATCATCTCCTTAATAGTTTTCATATAATTCATGCAGTTTTCATACACATTTTTAATATCTAGTTTTCATAGTTTAGAATAGTATTAATTTAAAATATTAAACATGCACAGATTTGGGGTATCATAAGTTGTCTTATAACTCATTATGAACAGCTTTGGAAAGAATTTTGAAAATAAGGAGTAGAATAAAAAAGAAAAAAAGAATTAGAAAAAAGTCTGAGGATACTATTCATTTTAAGAACAGAAATTTAAAAAGCAGGGAAACTTTAAAGCCAATGCCATGCAGTAGATGGTTAAAGATCTGACTGTGGCCCAAGTGAGCCAGGATGAAGCAGTTTCTCAGGTGCATGTTTAAGTGGCAAGGGAGGAGTGGAATGACTATCCTCAGTGGGACTGGGCATGCACATGGGCACATCTCATGTTTGATCTCTGGGGAAGGTCAGGGATGGGCAATGGGGGATCTTGTCTACAAGGAAGCAAGGCATTGGCCTAGTCACCACTAATGTAGGATGAGACACCAGCACATCCATTACATGGCTGTTCTGAGACAGTACATATATGTGGGGTGGACACTTAGGGCATAATAAATGTTGTCTTGGGCAGCATATATAATTGGGTCCTGTGGTGCGTCTATGTCCTCAACAGTCCCAAACATGGGTTGAAGAAACTAGGGGGTAGTTTTCAGATACTACAGACAGAGAGAATGAGAGCAGTCTCTTGGCTCAGCTGATGGTCAACTGTGGGGGAGCAAACAACTTTTAAAAAAGCAGGAAAGCTTTATATTTTACAAATTTTCAGTGTCTCTACTAGTAGTGCTACAGGTTTCTAAAGCATTTTCTCCTTCAAAGGAACTAAGGTTAAAAATGTATTTTATATTTTTTGAAAATTTTAATAGGGGAAATGTAATATAATAAAGACTGATAGATTATTGTTCAAGGTGAAGAGTTAGGATTTATCAAGATTCATTTGTTAACTGACATAGTAAGCAAGAAGCCTGAATACTGTTTTTATCTTCTTAACCATATATCTGAACTCAATGTTTTTAAAACTCTCAACCACCCATCTTTATGCTAAAAAATGAATGCTGTTCTTGTATTTTCAGCCATACAGATGAATGTAACGTTCTTCTTCTAATAACCACCACCCTATCTATTAAAAAATGTTTGAATGCTGTTCTCATATCTTCGTTTCAGCAGGGACCTCAGACTGCATTATTGTGATGCTGTTGAGGGCCACTTCATTACTAGTAAATGACCGTTCTTGATGCTATTGTCACTTATCTTATAATGCTAGTGAGAGTGAAGTGTTCTATTAATAAACTGTGGTTCACAATTTTGAAGAATAGCGATCACATGGTTAACTGGCATTCTCTCACTCATTCTTTTTATTATCTTTTTTCCTGCTGTTCTCTTAACTAACTTTAGTCTGTTCATTCCACCCCAAGCAGCCCTGTACTCCAGCTATCAGAAATTTGTAGTGGACTGAGGAAAACCACCTTATATGTTTGTGCCATTTTAGAGGCCTTTCCTCCTTCAAAACTGCACTACAGTACCTCATCCTGATGGAATAAGACAACCCTTGTGCTTTCAAAGCATTTGTCAGATCACTGCTCTTTTTACATAAATTTTAGCACTGAAAGCACAACATGTATTAATAAAGTGATTCTTACTGATAAGAATTAAGTGATTCTTACCATGTGGAATGTTATCTGATTCTCTGTGAAGTGTGCATGCATGCACTCATTGCCTTGGCAGATGACCCTCTTCACTCTCCCCCCATCCCAGTACCCCAGCCATCCCTTGTATATTCAACTTGTTACTACTCAAACATTTGTACACATTCACCTCCCCTTCCTTAAAGACATACCTGGAATTCACTCTACCTTCATAAAACTCAGTTTCCAATTACCTTAAATTAAAATCAGTTGTCTACTTTTCACACATATCAGCTACTAAACTCTCTGTAAATATTAACTTTTACTGTTACTCCCTATGCTATACAAGTTCAATATCATTACTAATTAAGCTTACATTAATTATAAAACTAGTGTACATTTTACAATTTATCTTGTACCTATCATTAGCTCAACATTGTACATCATCTGTAAACACAAGTTATACCATACCTATTTCCATTCTAACTATAAACACATGCAACACACAAACATCTATACTTGGTGAAAACTATCACAACTACCCAATTTCAACACTAGGCTTCCCTCTATACATATTTAACATGGCCCTCATCACGTATCATTTAACATACTAACTCTACCTACATCCCCCCATGAGTTTACCACACTATCACCATAAATATAATTTAATATACAATAGTATTCTTCCTTCTTTTACTTCGTAATATCCAAATCCAGCAGCCTTTACAAAGCAGTATCTAACACTCCTGAAACTTCCTCACTCCTTTGGCCCTCCTTCCAACAAATATATATATATATATATATATATATATATATATATATATATATATATATATATATATATATATATATGTATATATAAAACTATATACACCCAATCCTCACTCCTCACTCCATACTACTTTCTCTATCATTCACCAATATGTATTAAATCGTCGATCACACTACACTCCCCAGAAATTCTCTAATAAAGCCCCCCCCCACATAACAAACACTGAATTATATCCTCCCTACAAACATCACTAAAGCTCCCGCAAAAATTCATAAGTTCACCCCCATCATTCTGATACTTCAAAGAGAGAACATTGAATCCAGCACTGGTCACACTCACCTCACCTGTTTCCTAATAAATGTTCAAGACCTATGAAACAATGTGAAAAAAAACTAAGGCTTTCATGCTGCATTAAAAGACAAGATCTATATTCATCACTTCTTCCACTCGTACAACTACTACTAGTTAGATGTTAAATCTGGACTCAAGAATGGCGGGGGAACACTCCTTTATCAAGCCCACCTACATATTCAGTGCATAGCTCAAGCAAGTATATCTTCTGTCTCTTCTTAACTGGCTACTTGTCAAAATATTCAGTATAAATGACAAAGTTTTCGACTTTGGAGAGTCTTATGACCTACCTCTGCTTCTTTTACCAAATCCAAAACTCTTTTCACAAAATCATGGCCATTAATTAACACATTAACAATCTGTTACTACTTGGTGAATTTAACCTCAACCTGCTCAACTTCATCTGTAATGGTGTCATAGACCTCCTAACAGATTGCAATCTAAAAAATTTATTGCAATAATCTACTTGCCCAAAGATTACACAACATAACTTCTTCTTTTTCTTCTTTCAGCTTTTCCCAGTTAGGGGTCATCACAGCGGATCACCTGTCTGCTCATGATTGGCAGTGGAGTTTTACGGTGTTGAGTTGATTACCACAACATAAATCATTAATTAATATTTCTGTACAGTTCTGGAAAGATGTCAACAGACTACCAATGCAAACAATTCTCCGTCTACTTAGAATACTTCAAGCACTTTTTCTCCTTCTGATTTCCTCTGAGTTCAGCAATCTTCTCATGCTATGCTCAACCACTAATTAATCCACCTATATTTCAGAACCACACACCCACCTACTCCCTCTGTTTATTTCAAACACACCAAAAACAAGAAATACAGCCTCTTCTCAAAAACATAAAACTTCACAGTGACCCCAGGTGCAAATGGCCTCCACTTCTGGTTCATCTATCACTGCAGAGAAAAAAAAATATTGTTCCACTCCATATATAAACTCTGCCTAACTCAAAACTCCATACCAGCTATATGGAAATTAGCAGTAGTTAAACTCTAAAAACAGTGTAAACCAATCCCATCAAGCTCTCTCATTACTATACAATATACATTTTTCCTACATTAGCTAAAATCTTACAGAAACTATTCCACACCCAAATTACATCCTACATCATCAAATGCAACTTCCTCTCATCCAGCCAACATGGACTCTGGCCAGGTTATAGAAAAATAACAACCATTTGGTACCTCAAGGACCAAATTAATTTAGGAAAGGACACAGTGCTATGCTAATCATACTGGTCAATGCTTAGTCCAGATGCACTACACTGTTTGAGAAATATAATTCTAACTGCCTTTAAAAGTCAACACATCCTTTTCATTCTTTCAGTTAAGATGGAAGCTGAGTGTTAGTTCAAGCTCCTGATTCCCTTTCTGCTTGTGAGATTTGTTGATGAAGTTAAACACAAAAGTGAAGATGCAGCTCTGATGCACTTGCTAATACACTGAGTGGATATTCTATGAAGAAGAGGAATTCCAAAAAGAAAATTAGATAAGTTCTCTCAGTGGTTTCCCATGCAGATCAGCTCTTGCCTGTGCTCCTGACCTCCACTCTATAGCAGAGTACCTGACAGCAAACAAGATGAAAGATTGAGCCCCTTGTGTACACCTTCAGCAGATCATGAAGGAATTACAAAAGATGAACACAACAGCCACCTGTGTCTTACAGGTGTCATGGAGCAAAAAGGAGGAAGTAGATTGTAATGTTTACATGGAAAAGCAACTAGCAACATGGACTCAAATATCAGGAGAGGATATTTGAATAAAGAGGACCCATTGGATTTTCATGCAACAGCATCTGTGATTTAGAATGCTTAAAACGAACTTGGTGAGACTACAATTTTATGTCCTGAAAGACAGACGGATCACTACTTTATAGACTCCAGGTAATATGATTAAGATCATGAACTCAGGGGTCATACATGACCATGGCTGCTCGGTCAACACTTGGTTGAAGTGGGTAGCATTTCAATCAACAGTAAAGTTGTGCAGGCAATTGTATTTGCAATTTATATTGCCATAGCCATCCTTTCACTTGGCTTTTACTTGGAGATGTGGTGACATTTACTTCCCCAGATCATAGAGCACAAAAGTTAGGCCAATTCACATCCTTAGGAACATCAAGAAAAAATCATCAGGCACATCCCATATCAGGACAGAAGACATCTGTGACTATGAAAGATTGTGACACACCTGGGAGGGGGATATCTTTCACATATTCAGAAGGAAGAACTTTGAGACACTCTGAACTTAGGACTAATTGAAGAAATAAAAGAACAGTCATATCTGATGGTAAGGGGAAGAGTTTATGAACAATGACGATACCCATTTTTATTTTGGTTGCTATGTTGTGGTAACTCTAAAATGAACAAACATGAGAAGCAGTCTATATTTTCAGTATAGCCTTCCACTGGCGCCACTTATTTTTACTACACAGGAGTGGAAGGGTCTTACTGGTAGTAATGTAAGGCAAACTGACCAAAGGAAAGGGCCTATTGTTATAGTCGATAGCTTATCATATTATAACCTAAAGTGCACAAAGCATGTAGAAGCTAGTAGCTGTGGCTAAAAGATGTTGGGACTTCTTGCAGCTGTACAGTAGCAGAGAATAAGTAGCAATGAATTGCTTGGACACATTCATTTGTGGTGAAGGAGAACCAAGAAAAGGATGAATAAACAGGAGATGTGCATGTGTTTTTTTCTCCGTTTCTCAAACATTTGGCCACTAATGGAGCAGTCTTCTTGTCATTCTTAAAAGAGGGTTTGTACCTCCTCCTGTGAAATTATCTGGGTTTGTAAATGTATATAGTTCTTGATTTGTGACTGGATAAGATAAATTATTGTTTATATACTTATTTGCTTTTCTGATTCTCCTGGATGCAGCACACACACAAATGCAAGATGATATTCCATAAAAAACATGGTGGTAGTGTAGTATGCAGGATTCTAACCCTGGTAATAGGCAAGTTGGAAAGAGGATAAGGGAAGGTCAGGTCATAGTTACATGTCTCCTACTTTTTAATAGTTTCACATGGGAAGGTCCCTCTGACGAATTGGACATTGCAGGGTACCCTGGACCGTACAGCATGAAACACATATAAGGCAAAGAAATGTACACTAGTCTTACTTGGAATATAAATAGCTTGATTAACCCTGTGAAAAGAGTAAGAGTCTTTAAGAGTCTTCTTGATTTTAAAGCAGTACCCTGGATAGTTAATTTTGTTACTAGAAAAATTCTCATGGGTGCAGAATATTCGAAGCTGGTAAAATGTACATATTATGTAGAAGCCCATGGTTTCATCCTAATGGCTGAAAAAGGGGATAACTATTCTTATCAAGAAGGTAACCCTTTGGCAGGGTAAGAACAGGTTGCTTGATGGGGAAGGTAAATACATTGGAAGGGGTCAGAGTATCTATTTTTTATAGTTATCTTCCCTGAGTTACAAAGGTACAGATATCAAGGACAATGATCAGAGAGTGGACAGCCTTCCAGGAATGCATAAATATTTGGGGGGAGGGGGACTGGAAAACTGCTTTATCACTGAGCAAAGAACACTCTAGCCACAGAAGTTAATGAGCTCTATCACTGGGAAGCATTTAATGCAATTCATGGGAATGCCAAGCATAGAGGATGCGTATAAAACCCTGGCTCTGCCAAAGACTGTTTACACATGTTTATCCTCCAGATCTCCTGCAGGAACTAGTATAGATAAATTTCTACAGGCAGAAGAATACAGTCATTTAATACTGAACATGGCTTTTACCCAGCAGTACTCTCAATCCATTCCCCAATTGATCTTGCCTTCTCAATTCATCACAACCTAGAAGAGAAGCCTCTGAGTGTTAACTCATATTATTGCAGAGGGGCATTATTTATGGATACAATAATAGTTTTGATAAATGAAGGCATGTAACATGCAGAGAGAGAAAGAGATGGTCTTCTCATACAATGGGAGAAACTAAAACAGGAACTGCTGTCCTGTAAGCAGACTGTGCTACAGTAGAGATTGGTACATATGGACATATTAGTTAAGTACCAAAAGGGTCTTATGGCTGCACATCAGGATGTAATCAGAGGGGTACAGGGAGCAGAGAGGAGACAACAGAAGCCTAGAAAACTAGTGATATCACAAACTGCATGTGATGAAAACAGTCTTGAAGGAAATGCCACACAAGAACTCACCCTAGAACCTGAAATACCTAGCTGTTCACCTGCAGGTGCAGATGGCAGATAGATGGGGTGACAAGCTATGCCCACCAGGCACTGGACAAATGGTTAGAACCCCAGGAGGCATTCTAGATGGATTTGTCATTAATTACCCTCTAAGATGGGCTGCAATAGATACATTTACATTCATATCTAAAGCTCAGAATGTGAAATATATGAGATAAATTGTAAATCTCCGCTATAAAATGGCAGAATTGACATTTCAGAGTATCTTGAAAAGGTGGAAGGTTTTCTGAGGTAGTGGGAGACTACCTGCCTTACTATCCCCAGAGGATAAAGGTGATACATTGGTTTATACTTCAGCAAATAGTACATTATGCACAAGGTCTTCACTTACTCCCCCCCCCACTGGTCTGAAGCAGTTAAAACAAATGGTGCAGAAATTTATTTGGGTGGGTGTGAACGTGAGATTATCCTGTAGGGTACTTGTAGGGTACTTACTCACCCTACTTTACTGACTTTGAATGGTATTTGGTTGCAGGTAGACTGAAGATATCTCATCAGGTGTGCTCTCCTGTAGTTTCTGGTAGCTGGAAGGAGCTACTTTTGATAGAACTTGGAGGACTGAGTGGAGCCTTCTGGGAGGCTCATGGGCCCATGACTCACCCAGGCACATCATGGCAAAGCAGGGTCCTTGTGATAACTAGGCTGTGTAAGGTGGGCTCTAACACAGATGAATTTAACAGACTGGTTTCCAGACATGATCCCCTATATCTAATGTTAGGAGGTGGGGATAAAATAGAGCTCCAGTTCAGAAAGTTGCTGACAAAATCAGGCTGCTGACATTTTGGGAGCAGCTGATGACTGAGAAGAAGCCTGTGAGTTATAGGGAATTTGCCAGAAAGTTTTAATTCAACATTGATTATTTTAGGGAGTATATGCTGATGGTGAGATAACTCAGGAAGCTGAATTTGATCTTGGCCCCCTGTAAAGACCATCCTAAACTGATAATATGGTTGCTTAATTGCAAGGAGAAAGTGTCACAGTTAAAAGGAGTCTTTAGTCTGGAGTATAACAGTTTCATAATAACTAAGAGCAGGATTACAACAGACCATAGACAAATCTGGCAAATAGTTCTGGGCTAACAGGTTTCCCCTCAACAGTGGTCTATGGGCATACTATGGAAGCAAAATGCCACTAGATCATGGAGATACATATTTTTTGTCTGGCGACACCTATAAGTTCTTTCATAACCCTGGTGCACTGTACAGGATGTTCCTGGTCACTTGTCCCTGGTGTTGGGTATTTTAGGGGGATATTATCACTGACTATGCCCATATTTTTTCAGAATGTCCTTTGCTAACAAAATTTTAAAGTGAAGTAGAATCCTTATGCTCCTGTGTGCTCTCCTCGCCTTTCCACTTGACCAACATACACTGTTTAATTGAAGTGGTACTAAGCACAGAGAGGGCAACACTCAGTGTTAGGCTACTGAATCTTGTGCTATTATTTGCCATAAAAACTTATATAACTCACTGGAAAATGATGCAAACCCCACACATTACTGAGGTGATAACACTGATGAATGAGATTAAAGAGCTTGAGTTAGCAATTTTCATGTGCTCAGACCTGAACAGAGGTCATGCTGAAATGGCAACTCTGCACCAATATTAATGGAAATTGACGAGAGATAGGATGAGGCTATTAGGAAACATAATTATTGTCTAATAATCTAAAGTACCATTAACTCAGAAATAGGAATTATGCTATTTCCAAAGGAAATGTATATAACTAAGAGATTATTTCTGAAATGCCTTTCATTAATATTAATTGATTAGTCTTTAAGATAGTGTTTCTATTTTTTAGTCATTGTATAAAGAAGTAGTGGAATGATTTTATCAGCCATAGGCAATTTTACTTATCTTATATATGTTTAAATGTATATGTGCCTTCTTGAAGACTGATATGGTTAATAAAGTTGATTTTGCCTAAAAAAAGTAAAATCATCCATCCCAAAGAAAGGAGTACCACAAGGCTCCATCCTTGTACCTCTCCTCTTCTCCATCTACATAAGTAAACCACCTTTGGACCTACTCCACCTTCCTCCACTTCTTTATACTGATGACATTGTCTTATTCTAATGAATCCCAAACAAAAAAAGTAAGAACCTAACTTCATAAAAATAAACCAAAACGGCTGTCAAATGAACACCAAATTTTATTCCAAACAATTCAGTAAGTGCTTTTGTCTCTGAAATACCGAGACTTCTTCAGACTGAATTTACAATTCTGTAATCACATATAAATACTTATTCACACTCATTAATTAATGTCACATGACTAGTTGCAGCTAATGCCTTAACCTTTTCCTTTTTAAATATGCCACAAAATCATCACAGCTATTTAATCCTGGTGGGTGACATGCATTTAATCTGACTTGCCATAAGTATTCCTGCCAGCCTAACTCTTCCTCAGCATTAAACATTGAATCATACCCTTTCACTTCTCCTACCACCAAGAACTTGAAATTTACTTGACAGTTGCTTGTTTTGTAGTGTTTACCCAGAACAGTGTTTTCATCTCATAGTTCTACTTCATGCTTGTGCTTATACATTCTTTTATTTAATTATCTGCGTGTACGTCCTACATAAAAAGAATGACATAATCTACAAATAATTAAATAAACAACATATTTTGATTTGCATGTAAATCTTCCTGTTATGGCATATTTAAAAAGGAAAGGGTTAAGGCATTATCTGCCAATAGTCATGTGAGATTAATTAATAAGTGTGAATTAGTATTTATATGTATTGTAAATCATGATATATATGTGATGATATTGGGGGACAGGTACCCATTTTCTTTTTAGGTGAGAGTGGAATGTTGGGGAAGGGACATAGGTATGTGTGAGGAGGTAAGTTTGGAAGGTGAGTAAGCTTTTGCAGACAGACAAGACAGCAGTCAAGACAGACAAGACAGCAGACAGGGTTGGTGTGTGACACAAGAAGTGGGGTGAAAACCTTTGTTGGGGATGGTGTTGTGGAATTCCAGTCCCATGGACATCAAAAATAGTAGCAGTGTGACTAAAGTCCTCACCCATGCGACTATCAGCATAGAACCATCACTGCTTCTGTACAGGCAGTGGTGGATGCCAGCGACTGGGGCCAGATTGACCAACAGGATGGACAGCATGTTCTCCATCTGGTGCAGACATGCACCAACATGCCTGGCAGTTCATCACGAGTGACAAAAGCATCTCCTCCATTTCCATTCCTTGATGGGGGACCACCCCTAGCCTGTGATGCGGAACTACCCGATGGAGCAGGTAGTGCAGGGGCAGCAGAGGGGGTGCCACAAAGCTGCAGCCCGGATGTGCTGGACCCTGGTGCCATGGCCAGGGGAGCCAAGGTAAGTGGATCATTTGGAATTGGCCTAGCTTCTCACACTGTGGTAAATTAAATATAAACATAATGTAAAATAAACATAACCAAACAAATGTAATTAATAACATAAGAGAAAAAAATAATGAGTAATGGAAAGAAACAGAAAAAATATAATGAGGAACACAACAATAAATAAAGTAAGTGAACATTTTTTAACAGTAAAGCAATATTAAATTATACATAAGGCCAACATAAGAGGTAATTATAAATACTATATTAATATTAAATTATAATAATAAATATAATTAACAAATAAAAGAAAAGAAGGGGTGGTGTGAGAGAGAAAAAAAAGAACATTAGTAACTTCACAGGTAATATAACTACACAGACAACAACTACATACTATTAGATATGTTAGATTTCACTTTTGAGAATACTGATTGCTTATATTGTATAGATGATGTTGCATGTACATCATACCTCCCAACTATCCTGAATTACTCAGTTTTTACCGAGTTTTTGGGGTCCCAATAATGAGATGCCATGATTCCCGAGTGGCATCCTTTTATTTCCGATTTTTTAATCTATTCTTTTTTAGAATTCGCACTTTCGGAGCCGACGTCAGCTCTGTCAGCATTAGCCGCGCATCTGTGTGAAGGTGCAGGATTTTGAATATTAAGCCGTGGGTCCTCTGTTAAGCATAGGATTTCTGTTTGCTGTAATTGCAGCGCATCTGTTGTTTGAATATTAAGCTGTGGATCCGCTGTTATGCCACTGACAACTTAAAGCAGGATTTCTGTTCTGGGAGGATGACTGCCTGCCTTGTAAGTCAGAACGATGAACGCGGTCGATAAGGTACCTAATAGAGCTAGCTTAAGGAAGGAAGGAGTGTGTGTGTGTGTGTGTGTGTGTGTGTGTGTGTGTGTGTGTGTGTGTGTGTGTGTGTGTGTGTGTGTGTGTAGCAACCCCCCATGGTCACACTTAATCGAAGAAGGGAGAAAAATCTGTAAAAAGTGAATTACTGCCAGAGTACAATTAGACATTGCTCTGGCAATGTTTTGGAGAAAAGTATTTGGCCTTATGCTGTTTGACTTCTTTTTCTGTGAGCTTCTGAAGCTTGCAGAGTTTCCTTCAAGATTGTGTAGGAAAATCAAGTTTCAAATATTGAATTTTAGATCATTATTATATAAAATACCTGTAGAGCCATTTTCAATGATTTTTCTCATTTTGAATCCGTCATTTGTTATGGTACATGCAAATGCCTGTGTATAATTCACTATGATGTTGTCCATATAAATTAAAGCTGTATTTTTTGACTCCTCAACAAAGCAGGTACAACATGGTCAACAATGTATTTGCAAAAGATTCCTAATAACCTCTTTAAATGAGCCACTTTATCAGAATGCACTTCATTTAGAAATACCTATTTTATATATGTCACTTTGACCTGTGGAAAAAATAGACTGTCATGTTTTTTTTTTTTTGTATTTAAGGGATGAGAGCTAGTACTGTTCACATAATTATTCACAAATATAGCATTAAAATATTGACTGCTTATATTTTATTTTTGTACACATCTTACTAATACCTGATTGTGCATCTTTAGTCTTTGCCCAGAATTTATAGCAATGTTCATGCACACAGATTTATCTTGCAGTTAACAGACTCCTTTTTGAATGTAGATTCTAACATTATGTTATCCAATATCTAATTTATACTCAACAGTGTTGACATTTGCTTGTTATTCCCTAGTCCATTCAGTTAGTGAGTTGCTTGGCACTTGTTACACTTTGTGCCCTCTGCTTCTACATTGAGTTAATTTTGCATAATATGCACAAAATGCACTTCTGCTGAACTGAAAGACATCCGTTTTTGGCTACTTATTCAGATCCACGTCTCACACACACACACATATATATATATAGTTATTTTTATATATATATATATATATATATATATATATATATATAGTTATTTATAAATATATATATATATATATATATATATATATATATATGTATATATATATATATATATATATATATATGGAAATGTTCTGAATAGGGCAGTTTTGTCATTATTGATTCATGCATTACTAGAAAAATTACAACAAGAAAACACTAGAACTCACAACAGTACAAATCTCCAAACACCACGATAAAGTTCTAGTGAAGCAGTCACGATCCAATTTTCCTTTTATTAAATCACTTAAAAAACAGCAGGTTAAGCGCTTTCATCTACGCACTCGTAGACTTCATCAGAACACTTAATAAACTTTAAACACACCTATTTATACCAGAAAAACCGCCAAAAATTCTCAATTAATCAATTAGAAGTTATTACTAACTTAAAGTCACAGTTATTTTATCAAATACTTGCATCACTTCCTTAAATATAATCTTTCCTTATTAATAGTATATTATTATAAATTACACTAACATTTTATGAATTCTATGTTAAAATATCCAACATTACATCATTTTTGTTCACACAAAACTATTTACATATATTTAAAAACTGCTGTCTGTACATTACTTAGTACTATAAAATATAATAAAAACACACTTCAAAATTCATACTTCTACTTAAAACCTTAGTATTACTTAATATATATGTTATTGGTATAACTCATTTATTACATATATGTGCACAACATCTACTGCATATAAAATTGATTGCATAACATTAATATATTTTATACTTATAAATATAATGCCTGTATTATTTATTAAGAACCAACTGTTACATAAGATTTAAGATAAAAATACTAATCTCTTATAAGAGGTTTAGTGGGTATACAGTCATTCAGGCCTGGAGGTGTCGCTGCATTTAACCTAATTTGCCACTTGATTTCCTTTTCTGAAACTAGTGCCTTAATGTCACCTCCTCTGGGGTTCTGCTTAACTACTTCCAAAATTCCAAACAAAAAACCTGTGCAATTCAAGTTGTTATTTAAATGCCTATATAGGGCATTATTGGTGTCTTTTTTACGTATACAATATAAATGGTCGTATATTCTCTCCTTTAATCTCCTGTCGGTTTTACCCACATAAAAGTGTTGACAGGAGGAACATATTGCCATGTATATCAGATGCTGTGTTTGGCAATTCCCTTTACTGAACCTAATCTTACTTCTTAGAATGTTATTGAGTACTACACTATCCTTGTCTATAATATTGCTGCATTGGTTGCAGTGTCCACATTTAGTGGTCCCTTGCTTACCTATATGTGTATGTTTACTATTCCTATGAGATCTTATTTCAGATATTCTCTTTATGTTATGATCAGTTTTATATACAAACAAAGGCTTAGTCCCCAGTCTCTCATTAATATTCTCATCACTAGTGATGATATTCCAGTTATTATCAATAATCCGTTTAATTTCACCTGCCTGTTTGCCAAACTTTACAATACATGCCCTTTGAAAGTTTTGACCATTTTGCACTGTCTGCTTCGGTGATGGTCCTATACCCAAAACCGGTGTATATTTTTTTCCTCACTCTTTAATAATATACATGGTGACATCCTGCACTAAAGTTTCTGGATATCCTCTATCCAAGAATAATTTTTTCAAAAAATTCATCTCCTTAAGAAAATCTTCCTTTACTGTGGTCATCCTGGCCACTCGAATGGATTGTCCCTTAATAATACTTTTCTTCTGAGCATACGGGTGGTTACTGCTATAATTAAGGTAACTATTACAAAAGGTTTCCTTTCTAAATATTTTAGATTGAAATTGTATTCCATCAGTGAATACATAAGAGTCCAAAAAGTTAATACCCTTATAGTCAAAATTATGTGTAAACCTTAAATAACTTGTTGTATTATTTATATAATCTACAAATTGGATGAATTCTTCCTTTTTGCCTTTCCATAAAATAAAAATATCGTCCAAATATCGGACATACAATATCATATATTTATACCAGGGTGAACTGAACACGAATTCACTCTCCCAGTCTAATAGTACAAGATTGGCAAAAATGGGGGCGCAGGCTGCCCCCATTGCTACTCCATTGTTCTGCTTATAATATTCCCCTCAAAATATATGAAATTGTTGTCCAATACTATATTGATGAACTCATTTATAAGTTCTTTTTTATCTTCACCCAACTTACTATAAGTGTTGACACTCTTCATAAACCTATTTATTCCATCCTCTTTAGGTATACATGAAAATAAATCCTTAATATCTACTGTTGCAAAAATTAATTCAGAATTCCATATATCTTGGGTAAATTTCCCTAAAAATTCCCACAAGTCCTTTATAATATGGTTAATATTCATGTATATATATTCTTTAACCATTGATCAATAACCTTCCCGTATGGAAATGTTTTACTATAGGTCCCTGCTATTATTGGCCTAAGTGGTGGATCAAGTATATTTTTATGTACTTTAGGTATACCATTAATAGTGGCTAATAGGGGATATTGCACCTTTAAGAAATCATATAATACCTGATCTATTCTTTCATCCAGTAAATACTCTTCCAAATATAAATCTATACGTCTATGTGAAATATTAACCTGATTCAACGAAGACCTCTCATATTGCTCTACATTATTCAAAATTTCAAATATTTTTTCATTGTATCTAGATGTTTCAATTAATACGATTCCACCACCTTTGTCAGGTACTAGAATCTTAATATTGGCAGCTTGCAATTGTTCCAGTATTTTGTCAAGCATATTTTTCCAATAACAAAAATTTCCTTCCTTATAACTTTTGTTCTTAAGCTGATATATTTGTTTACTTATAACTTTCTCAAATATAGCTATCGTGTTATGTATAGGAGGAATAAATTTACTTTTTTTCTTTAAAACTGTGGAGACTACATCTGCTCTGGTTTTATCCTGAAAAAATAAGCCCAAATTGAGCTTCCTGGTATAGAGCTTTAATTCCACTAGTGCATCCACAAAATCAAATTGTCCTTGCGGTATAAATTTCATACCCTTAGAGAACACTAAAAAAAGTTCCTTACTAATAATGGTAGGTGTATAGTTATATATCTTAAAGTCCTTCCATATATTAACTATACCTTGTCTTTGTATCTCTTCAGTATCTATGCTCTTTTCTGTTTCATTGTCTCCTATCTCTTCCAATGATTGTTCCCCCTGAAATACCTTTGGTTCACTTCGCTTCTGTAATTCCCCCTGTTTCCAAAGTCTTCCTCTAAAAAATCATTGCTATACCCCCTCTCCTCAAATGTATCTTGCCTACCTATATATAGTTTGGTTCTTTTATTGTACTCATTATCACTTCTAGTATTCCACCTATAGGCCTTCAAATTAGCATACTGGTTTGTGTCCCGAATAAATTTCTTACATTTCCTATCAAATATTTTTTTGCAATTATTTTCAGCATATCTGTACTGTTTGTTATACAATTGTTCCCATTGAGGAAATATTAAATCATGTGTGATTTCAATATTAATTTTTTCAACATCCTGCAATAGTTTACTAATCTTATTGTCATTGCACATAATTATAAACTTATATTTGGACGATATTTTTATTTTATGGAAAGGCAAAAAGGAAGAATTCATCCAATTTGTAGATTATATAAATAATACAACAAGTTATTTAAGGTTTACACATAATTTTGACTATAAGGGTATTAACTTTTTGGACTCTTATGTATTCACTGATGGAATACAATTTCAATCTAAAATATTTAGAAAGGAAACCTTTTGTAATAGTTACCTTAATTATAGCAGTAACCACCCGTATGCTCAGAAGAAAAGTATTATTAAGGGACAATCCATTCGAGTGGCCAGGATGACCACAGTAAAGGAAGATTTTCTTAAGGAGATGAATTTTTTGAAAAAATTATTCTTGGATAGAGGATATCCAGAAACTTTAGTGCAGGATGTCACCATGTATATTATTAAAGAGTGGGGAAAAAAATATACACCGGTTTTGGGTATAGGACCATCACCGAAGCAGACAGTGCAAAATGGTCAAAACTTTCAAAGGGCATGTATTGTAAAGTTTGGCAAACAGGCAGGTGAAATTAAACGGATTATTGATAATAACTGGAATATCATCACTAGTGATGAGAATATTAATGAGAGACTGGGGACTAAGCCTTTGTTTGTATATAAAACTGATCATAACATAAAGAGAATATCTGAAATAAGATCTTATAGGAATAGTAAATATACACATATAGGGAAGCAAGGGACCACTAAATGTGGACACTGCAACCAATGCAGCAATATTATAGACAAGGATAGTGTAGTACTCGATAGCATTCTAAGAAGTAAGATTAGGTTCAGTAAAGGGAATTGCCAAACACAGCATCTGATATACATGGCAATATGTTCCTCCTGTCAACACTTTTATGTGGGTAAAACTGACAGGAGATTAAAGGAGAGAATATACGACCATTTATATTGTATACGTAAAAAAGACACCAATAATGCCCTATATAGGCATTTAAATAACAACTTGAATTGCACAGGTTTTTTGTTTGGAATTTTGGAAGTAGTTAAGCAGAACCCCAGAGGAGGTGACATTAAGGCACTAGTTTCAGAAAAGGAAATCAAGTGGCAAATTAGGTTAAATGCAGCGACACCTCCAGGCCTGAATGACTGTATACCCACTAAACCTCTTATAAGAGATTAGTATTTTTATCTTAAATCTTATGTAACAGTTGGTTCTTAATAAATAATACAGGCATTATATTTATAAGTATAAAATATATTAATGTTATGCAATCAATTTTATATGCAGTAGATGTTGTGCACATATATGTAATAAATGAGTTATACCAATAACATATATATTAAGTAATACTAAGGTTTTAAGTAGAAGTATGAATTTTGAAGTGTGTTTTTATTATATTTTATAGTACTAAGTAATGTACAGACAGCAGTTTTTAAATATATGTAAATAGTTTTGTGTGAACAAAAATGATGTAATGTTGGATATTTTAACATAGAATTCATAAAATGTTAGTCTAATTTATAATAATACACTATTAATAAGGAAAGATTATATTTAAGGAAGTGATGCAAGTATTTGATAAAATTACTGTGACTTTAAGTTAGTAATAACTTCTAATTGATTAATTGAGATTTTTTGGCGGTTTTTCTGGTATAAATAGGTGTGTTTAAAGTTTATTAAGTGTTCTGATGAAGTCTACGAGTGCGTAGATTATTACTGGAAAAATGTTAAAACAATAAATTTAAAATGCAGTTGTGTGTGGAAGTAAACTTTTATGATGGAAATGTTCTGAATAGGGCAGTTTTGTCATTATTGGTTCATGCATTTTGTTTCATTGTCTACTTGAAAAATGTTAAAACAATAGATTTAAAATGCAACTGTGTGTGGAAGTAGACTTTTATGATGGAAATATTCTGAATAGGGCAGTTTTATCATTATTGGTTCATGCATTTTTGTTTCATTGCCTACTGGGAAAATGTTTAAACAATAAATATAAAATGTGCTCTAACTTAAGTCTAACAAGTGTGCTGTGTTATACAAGGAATATAATTTAATAAAGTCAGGAAGGTGTATCAAAGAACGCAAGTATGTTTCTTGTTTTGTGTGTAAGGGGCCTCTGATTTGAAAACAACCCAAAGGTAACCTTTTCCACCACTGGCCAGATGCCTTTTTTTGGATGTGGTATGGGTTTCAATGCTGTTTTAATGAATGAGTTTCAAGGGCAGAGAAGTTTTAATGCCAAGTCTATTTTCATTGTGAGACAGTATTGCTTTGTTTTAGCAAATATCTCTTAGATTTTCTACATTGTGCTATAAAATGTAAAAAAATAAAATCCAAATAATCATTGTTGAAGTAAAGCAGTATGCACACATTAGTGTTTATGGTAAATGGGGTGAAATAGCCAGGTAATGGGACATTGGAATGGCTACAGGGGGACTCTAGTGCTATAATTTGGTTCTGTTCTTCAGTTTGTGTTTAAAAGTTGGTATCTCACAATTCCATTGGAGTGGGTGGGATTGTGTAATTATGTGTGCAAATTTTACATTAATCAGAGTAAGATTTGAACCTATTTTTCATGGACCTTGTCCAGATTTTTGATGTTTCCAAGTTGAGAGGTATGATGTACATAGCTCTCAACCTGTTAGCATGAGACATTATGGGATAAGCCATGCAAAATGGTGGTAAAAAGGCACATCGACAGGGAACATTTTTACACAGTGCACTCATGCATTAGTAACAAGGTGTTATGATAACAGATTTGCCATTAAATCGCTATCCAAGTAATGCCATATATTTGCAATTCAAAGGACCAGACATATGGGGCAGTAGTCATCACATTCTGCAAAAATCATGACAGTTGAGAGGTATGTTCATGTACACTAATTACACCAGACAGCTGGTCATTTCTCAGTTGGCTACTGTGGGATTAGAACCCACAAGCAGTAATTGCAGGAGTACTGAGAAGTTTCTTTGAAAACAATGAATTATCAAAGCACCATCTCCTTTAAAACTTTTATTGAGTCATGTTGTGTGAAATCGTACATTTACACAGATGCATAGCTGTGTCTAGTGTTGGACTGGAACCCTCAAGCAGTGATTACAGGAATACTGAGCATTTTATTTGAAAAAAGTAATTATCAAAGTTCCATCTCCTTTTATACTTTATTGCTTAATGTCGCTTCAAATCTGGTATTTACACACATGTATGGCTGTCTAGGACTTCTAACTTACCCGTATATCCTGTTCATTTATTGAGTGCAATCTACAGCATATTTCAGACAAAATGAGCAGAACACAAGCTTGACCCCTAATCTAGGTATTGCACTACATTTATTTCTAACATTTGTTGGTGCATTATTTAGTACTTCACATGTAACATTTGACTGGTGTCAGATTAGAACACACATGCAGTGAATAGAAGAATACTGAACACTTTATTTGAAAACATTACTTATCAAAGCAACATCTTCTTTTAAACTTTATTGATTAATGTTCCTTCAAATCTGGCATTTACACACATGGATAGCTGTCGAGGACTTCTGTTAACTTACCTTATACCCTGTTCATTTATTGAGTTCAACCTAAAGCATATTTTAAACAATCAGCAGACCAGAACAGTAACTCTTATTCTAGGAGGACCACAACATTAACTGATGTTCAGCAGCTATGCTACACAGTACTTGCTTTAACTTGCTTTACGATTTCAGATATGCATTGACACACTAATAAAGATGCAGGATGTGCCAGGTATTTCATACTTGACTGCTAGGACTGCAAAATCTGTATTTACTTTACTGTACTATTAAGGTATGCATTAAGTTATTACTTTGATGGCTTTCTTACTTACTGCACACTTGCCTCATCTGGGCCAAACACCCAGCAATGGACTGTATGTTGTGAGCCCTTTCTCCTATAGTTGTGGTAAGAGAAGCAAACCATTATGCATACCAGTTTTGCACACATTCAGCTTGTATATTTATAAATTACTGGATAACATACTTACATATTGTGGTGTGTGCCTATCCCTAGCTTCTTGAACCCAGGTGTCCAAGGTTCCCCTCTTCTTGCATTTCACGTCATCATAGTCAAGATGATACTGCTCACCAGTGTGGATGATACCAGTAGCACTGGTTAGGTCCCTGGCCAAATGATTCCAGGCCTCAGACTTGCACTCTGAGCCCTCATAGGCACCCTGCAGCAGCTGGGGTCTATATCGCTCTACCAAGAAGAGTCTAATAAAAATGTTGGACTCCTGCACAACCCACTTTTGCACCCTAAAACACTATACCTCTCCAATTCCAGCAGTCATACCCACAGTCAAGGTCAGGCTCCAAGGAATGATGTGGAATTCCCACCTATTGGCATTTATATAGGCTGCATTCCTACCCTTGCACATCATACTGCAACTTTCAAAAAAATGTTGCATCACTTAGCATCACACAAACTCACATAATCCATGTTTAAGCAAAGCTTAGCAATCCACAACTTTTCTGTTTCTAAATGTAACAATTATTTAAAATCAACCAGTGTTTCAGTCACCTGACTCAGTTTCACAGCACTATATGTAAAAAGCATTACTAGCTAGGACTTGAACCCAGAACCTACTGCACTGTAAATCATGACTCAACCTATCTAGCCAACAGGATAATAAAGGGAACTGGAATATCTTCAAATATACTGCGAAGGTGCCTGTAAGTGAAGTGCAGCTTTACTGCGTGGGTTTGTGCATTGCTAAGCAAGGCAGAAGTACAATTAAATGCATCCGGTTTCGATTTTTAGCTGTATAGCAGATGTCTACTGCTTAAGTACATCTCACTATGCCTAGCTAAGCAATGTGCCACATCACACAAACGAGCACATGTAAAAAAAAAGAAAAGAAAATATTAATATCGAATGCATCAGGTTTCTACTTTTAGATGTCTAGTGGATGTCTAGTGCTTAAGTACTGCATGTTATGCCTAGCTAAGCAACGTGCCCCATTGTGCAAATAAGCACTGTGATTTGCTGTAAGCAGCCCCCCCACCACCACCACACACACACACATCTTCCACTTTCTCTTATTCCCTTCTGTTAGCAAATAGTATCCATAACTGATCAATACTGTGTGTTTGTTTATTTAAACTATACCACAGTAGCCTACTGATACAAGGTTATCCTGGTTTTCCACCTGAGAAATTAAGACAAGACTTACAGTTTCAGAGCAGTCCTTGGTCAATTGTGATTGTTCTTAACACATACTTGTCTTGCTTTGGCTCATTAGCAGCAGTACAAAGAACTGCCTGCTCACACCCTTGTTCTCCCCTCCCCTTCCCTGTTTATTACCTTACGACAATCCCAGAGTTAATAAATATTGCCTGTGGCAGGCACCATTTGTAAAACTACAATCCACTCTGCTACAGGCCCCATTGAAGGCTCAGTGTCTCTCCAGTAAGTGTTTTACAACTGTAAATGCCTATTTATGTTGAATTGTATTAGACATTTTACAACTGTATATGTTTATGTTGAATTGTGTTAGACATCTAATATGTTTCATGCTTTATTTTTGATGTTACTATGGCATGCACCAAGTTGTTACTAGTATAATAGTATGTATGGTCTATTTGCATAGCTGCACCTTGTTCACTAATGTTATTCATGTAATAGTGTTGTGTGTAGACAGCTCATACTAGTGTCTAAATTATTTCTATAAGTTTGTGCTGTTACTGGTGGATAGAATCACATTAGAGAACCACGACAGATTGCTGCTCGCTATATTTTTATCTGTGGCTGCATAACTGTCTGGTTTTAGTTTTCTAATGTTCTTCCAATTGGCTCAGTATCTGCATATACTAAGTAGTGGTTCAGGACATTGCATGTGGTAGCTATTTGCTCAGTGTGTTTTTTTATAATCTTTATAATATATATTTACCATCTCAAAAGTGCTTACTCCTCTCTGTACTCTTCTTTTCTAGACCTAACACCACTCTTAAGTATTCAACTGCGGTACCACCTTTAACATTCCTATAAGAAAAGTGCAGTCTGGGTCTGAACTGTCTGCAAACAGCTACAGTTAACTTTGAGTATGTGTCTAACTGTTTGAGCCAATCTTCATTTTCCCCTGGAGAGCACTGTGCTTTGGCTGTAAGCAGCCCCCCCACCACCACCACCACACACACACATCTTCCACTTTCTCTTATTCCCTTCTGTTAGCAAATAGTATCCATAACTGATCAATACTGTGTGTTTGTTTATTTAAACTATACCACAGTAGCCTACTGATACAAGGTTATCCTGGTTTTCCACCTGAGAAATTAAGACAAGACTTACAGTTTCAGAGCAGTCCTTGGTCAATTGTGATTGTTCTTAACACATACTTGTCTTGCTTTGTGATTGTTTCCAGCCCCTCATACAAGAACCTAACAGGGTCTCTACCGCCGCTCCCCACCCTGCCCCTATTCTCTCCGCCCCAGTGGTCCCACCTTTATTGCACTCAAACCCTCCCATCTTTCCAATAGCCAACCACAGCGCTAACCCAACACTACCTCCTCCATATTCCCTCTACTATCACACCTCCTCAACTGACATGTACAAGCATACCTTTCCTTTGCTCACTGCATGCACTCTCCTTGCATATCTTACATCCTACCAAAGCTCCATCATTCCCCACTCAACCACTACCACTGTACTACTACTCACACCACCACCCATGTCTCACTCATACTCAGCTCCCTCCCACCAGCTCAAGAACCATCCCTATGCATCCCCCACATATTCTACCAACTATATTACTCAAACGTAAAGCATCCCTACAACTTAACATAGTAACCCTCCCACCATACCTATTACCCACAGAGAACAATCATAAAATTTCCCTTATAAACAAACACATTCAAAAACTGAGAAAACTAATAATCTCATGCATATCAAAACTAGCCCTAAGTGGAGACATCCACCCCAACCCTGGCCCTACCATCTCCAACCCCAATCCTCATAATCAGACTAGAAATCACAACTTCTCCCATATTACAGCCAATAGAAAGCCAAGTGACTTCCTTCTACTAAGCCTAAATATTAGAAGTATATCCAACAAAGTCCATGAACTCCATGCCACCATAGACTTATACTCCCCAGATATAGTCGTCCTGACAAAAACCTGGCTAAAACCTCACATTACCAGTGAGCAAATACTCCCTACAGGTTACGGCATACTAAGAGTAGACCGGCTAAACAAAAAGGAGGTGGTGTAGCTATAATATTTAAACAACATCTAAACATCCAGATCTTAAAATCATCAGCTCCACAAATAGGCAATGAAGAAATAATATATGCCAATCTCAAAATTAACCGAAACAAAACCATCAACATAATTAGATGCTACTTCCCACCTGGCCAAAACATCCCTCCACTAGAAAACCTCCTCAGCTGGTCTACCCACCATCTCCCCCAATAAACTATCATCTTAGGTGATTTCAATATTGACTGGCAATCCTGTTCTGACAACAATCCAGCCCATCATGTACACCTTCATGGCTTCACCCAACTAGTCCAGTCACCAACAAGGATAAATAAAAACTCCAGCAAGCACTCTACCCTGGATTGGATACTAGTCAGTAAGAACCCCCAGTCATATATAACAGGCTGCTTATCAGACAGCCTCAGTGATCACTCCCCAACATTCCTACTCAAAAAATACCTGTACCAAGCTAAACCTGTCATCTATCGTCAAATATGTAAAAAAATAAACTTTAACCCACTCACATTCAACTCATCCCTCAAAGAATGTAACTGGCATGCTCTAAAGTACCTCAGTCTAGATGACGCAGTTGAATCTTTTAATACTACCTTCCTGAACATCCTTAATTACCATGCCCACATAAGATTTTCCAGAACCAAAGCACAACCCTCCCCATGGCTACAGAAAACCACTAAGTCAGAAATGAAAAACAGGGATAAAGCCTGGGAGCACTGGCAAAACCAAAACCCCGCAGCTAGACAGAAATTCCTAGAACTACGCAATAGAGTCAAAAGCTAATAAAACAGGACAAATTCCAATACTACCAGTCTGCCCTAGACTCCTCACAACACAGCCCCAAACAATTCTGGTCCTCCATAAACTCCATCCTCCACCCAGGTAAAGTCAGTACCCCTCCTCCTAACATCCCTCACTCCTCAGAAAATATTGCTACCTCATTCAACACACACTTCACCCAAACCATGCTATCACTAGCTAAACAACAGAACCCCCCTCCCCTCCAACCCACACCTTCAACTAGTAATCTCCCCACTGCCTTCTCTTTTTCTCCTGTACCTACCTCCAACATAAAAAAACTCTTAACTAAACTTAAACCCACCAAATTAGCAGCAGACAACCTCCCAAGTGAATACCTACAAATCGCAGCTGATGCTCTGGCCTACCCAGTATCCATCTTGATTAACTGATCTCTGTCAGAAAGTTATGTTCCCACATTGTGGAAAGTCTCACATATAATTCTCCTCCACAAAGGCGGACCCTCTGCAGAACTAACCAATTACCACCCCATAGCTATTCTCTCTCCACTCTCCAAAATACTAGAGAGATGCATACACTCTCAGGTCTCACACTACCTCCTTACTAACAACCTCCTTTCCAGTACTCAACATGGTTTCCGACCAAACCATAGCACCACCACTGCCTTACTCTCCTTTACAAACACTATCCTTCAGCATAAAAACAATGGCTATCTCTCCTCTGCTACTTTCCTAGACCTATCTAAAGCATTTGACATGGTCCCATACAAACAACTTATCTCTGTCCTCAATAACCTATCCTTCTCACAATCAGTCACCAACTGGTTTCAGAGTTACCTGTCTGACCGCCAACAATCCGTTGTGTGGCAGAATGACATATCTCCCCAACTACCTGTCTCCATAGGGGTTCCCCAAGGATCCATCCTTGGACCCCTAATTTTCTCTGTTTACACCAATAATCTAGCCTCTGCCACCAAACATGGCACACTCATCCAATATGCAGATGACTCTACCATCATCTGCTCAGCCCAGTCCCTACCCAAACTGCAAAGAGTCACACAGGAAGCCTTTTCCTCTGTTGAAACATGGTTATCCGATGCCCAATTAATACTCAACCCAAACAAAACTAAACTACTCATCTTACAACCCACCAAACATACTCAAAACAACTCTCACTTTAACATCACAGCAAAAGACAACACCACTATATACCCAACTGAACACACCAAATTGCTAGGAGTGGAAATAGACAATAAACTAAAATTTGACATTCACATATCCATGACCATAAAATAAGTCCACAAAAAACTAGGAGCATTATACAGAAATAAACAATTTCTCACCAAAGCAGCAAAGATTTCAATAGCAAATTCCCACCTTATCTCCACCCTACTTTATGACTCTCCAGTATATACCAACCTAAGGCAATGTGATCTAAACAAGCTAGAGACCTGCTACAACAAAATTGCAAAATTCGCCACAGGGGCAAACTACCGTAGTCACCACTGTCTCTCACTTGCTGAACTGGGCTGGCTTGAACTCCCTCACCTCCTTCAGTGGTATCAACTCTCACTCACCCACAAACTAGTAAACCATCCACTAAATGCCCCATCCCTCCAGAATCTACTCCAACCCTATCGCACCACCAGACCACTAAGATCCAGCAACAAAAATCACTTGCAGATCACTAAAGCCAATAACTCTGCTGGTGAAGCACTATTCTCTTGCGCCATAGCCAAATTATGGAACTCCCACCCACAATTACCTCCGTACCATCATGCACCAACTTCAAAACTTTATTAAAAGCGCACCTAAAAACATGCTGGCTATGCCCTTGCAACTCCCACTCTAATATCATCCACCCCATCCAACTACTACCTTTCTTTCACCTCCACTAACTACCTTGATGATAGCAAGCTCAGATGCTCATAAGCCTAGTACTTATTATACAGCAGGAACTTCTCATTGTTACATTTGTTAATGCCTGTTATGTACTTCACAGATAAAGATTCTAGTTGTCTACTGATGTACTTTGTTCTTCATCTGTAAATATGTTGTAAGTAATTTCTATGTTAAATTGTTAATCACTATGTAATCCAATGTAACTACTGTCTGTTTATTATACTGTGGAGCTTTTCTCCCAGGGCCTCTGCTGAAAATGGACCCACGTCCAGTCGGACACTCCCGGTCAACAAATTTAAATAAATAAATAAAAATAAATAAAGCACAAAAAATAAATAAATAAATAATGTATTAACATTGAATGCATCTGGTTTCTATCTTTAGATGTTTAGTGGATGTCTGATGGCTAAGTGCGCAAAGCTAAGCACAGCTAAGCAACATGCCACACCACACAAACAAGCACATAAATATAAAAAATTAAATTGCAATGTATTGACATAAAATGTCAGCCAAGATGGATGGGCCAAAAGGTGTGCGGCTATGCTATAAGTCTTACATGGATTCAATATTCAAGTTGCTGTGACCTCCCTTAAATGTGCACCATAATTAATATGTATGGCGTTCTTCAGAGGGGGGACTGTGGTTGTGTACACAAATATATTCCATGTTGGATCTACACAGAGCCTACATGGATGTTATTGAATCATAGGGCATATGTTTATCTAAATTATTGTGAGTTTTAATGGCATATGCTGATATGTGATCACTTATACTATCTGAGAGGCAGCCTACTTTTGTCAGTTTGTCTGGTTTGTTTATAAGAATCCAGTCTAATACTGAGTGTCTCCCGGAAGTGTTATTGTTTCTGTTATTGAAAGGCTATGTTGTGTACATCACGTCACACCATCATTTGCAGATCTTAGGATTATATTACGGCAATGTACTTGAACCTCATCAGAACACTAATAAAGTATAATGCCCTCTTTTGTATGTACCTCACCAGATGCATGCAGTAGATGGTGAGACCACAGGGGTTTCTCACCAAGAAAACATAGGGCCTCCAAACCATGCCAGGATATGTGGGTGGACTGAAAGCCATGTTGCAGTAACCTGTATCATATAGGATGATTTGACTTCAATCTCTGACCCTGCTGTGGTGGAACTAGAACAAATCCACAAATCAGATATAGCTGATAACATCAGCGTTGTCTGTTGAGGAGAATATTGTAATAACAATGATGCACAAGCTGGTGCAAAAGGGTCTCTGTAATGTCAAGCAAATGCACACACATAAACACACCCCTGAGTTAACTTACAGTGATAATAGAACCCCTACCTAAATATACAGAATACAGATCTCAGTACTTTACGCAGGATCCACAGCACAAGTCTGACTCTGCCAAGACTGTGGAAAACTTATAGTGGATGACATCAGGGCATGTTGGAGAGATGTTGGGAGGCTTGCATGAAATGGATGTGTAAGCATGTGCAAGTATCAAAATGCTTGTCAATCTATGGGACTGGAGAGGTAACTTTAGGATACATGCTTCTGCTCTTCTGACTAGACACACACACACAGTTGACTTCAGTTAGAAAAGAACCCTTACCTAAGTACACAGACTATATAACTTATTGACTTATCCAAGCACCATGGCACAAGTCTGACTTTTACAAGACTGCAGGTCAGATTATAGTGGATGACATTAGCAGGGCATATTAGAGAGAAGATGTTGGGAGGCCTGCATAAGCTCATAGCTGCATAGGTTCATAGGACGTTACTAGCCTAATGGCCCTAGGGTATTTATAAGCCTAGCCATGTAAAAGCACAAGTACACTTATTGAGCATAGTTAGATGTCATTGTTAGCAGAGAGACTTTGTGATCAGCACTGACTGGCACCATCCATAAGGGACATAGTTGTCCCCCAGGGGTGAATTTACAATCACCCATCCAGTTGTCAAGGTTGTGTTTGAATAGGGTCAATGAGGAGCACTGCTTCACATGCAATGGGAGCCTATTACAGAGGAGTGGCAATTGCTGGGAGATATACCTGTCTCCCCAGCATGTTATGTTTATGTCAAAAGCTAGGTTGACATCCTTGGAACAAGTTATTCTTGTCCCATTTGATTTGCAGAGGTATAGCATTTCCAGTACGGCAGGGTCTGAGACTGCTCTATAGGCCAGACATGAGTCACCTTTCAGGAGCATGCATGATACTGAGTACAGTGACAGGTCTTTCAGTCTTTCCATGGATGTCATGTATTGGAGATCATGGATTGTCCTAGTCACATGCCTCTATGTTTTCTCCAGTTGCTGCAGGTATCTGGTGAGGTGAAGACAGAAGGGAGCATTGTACTTGATTACTTGTCTGATAATGGTTCAGTACAGCAGAGCTACGACCTCTCTGGTCTTGGATGTGATGGTCTTATTTATGAGGTGCGCGATGTAGAATGTGTGTCACACCACTATGGAAACATAGAGATTGAAGTGTAGATTGCTATCGACATGTGTTCTTAAGTCTTGCAACACTGTACTTGAGCTTACAGAGATGCTATGTATATCATAATTAGCAGGGGTACTTCATTACCAAAGGTGACAATGAAGTATTTTCTGCTTTAAGGATCAGTCCGTGAGTGTGGCATCAATCATTTGTCGGTGTCAGCCTCTTCTGTAATACTTTAACATAGTTATGGCACTCTATATGACTGTATCCACTTGACAGTAATCTGTAAACTTGGTAAGCCACAGGCCATCTACCTTTTCCTGGACTTCAGAGATATAGTTTCCAAACAGTTGAGGGCCCAGCAATATCCTTGTGGTATTCCACTGGTAAGTGAATAGTGGTGGAGGTGCAGTCTCCAACTTTGACAGTGAGTGTTCTGTTGGTGAGCCAGTTGGATATCCATCTAGTAATGCATTGGTTAATCCCCAGATGGGAGATTTTCTCTATGATACCTAAATGGGGGGTATTGTCAAAAACCTTAGATAACTAAACATAGGCAGTGTGTCCTGTTATCCCTCATCCAGATCTTTTGGGTCAGTATCAAAGAAATCCACTGGATTTAATAAGCAAGATCCACCCTTTGCAAAACCAAAATGGGTTGGGTCAAGTGTGCTGAAGGTTACCTATGTCCCTGTGAATAAGGTTCAGGCTGATTCCTTCCCTAGCTTTGGAGATAAGGAATTTTAGGCTTATGGGTCAAATGTTCTAGTTCTGCATGTTAACAGCTTGATGTGCATTGCACATTGCAAACATTTGATATACATTTCTGTAATGTAGGTGATATATGTGTGAAAAAAATAATGAGACAACAGAGTTGCAGTACTTTGGGGGAGGAAAACATGGCTGTATTGTAAATATGTGACATATTGTTAAATTTGACCTTCAGTTTATGATGCCATGTCATTTCATGTCATAGACAGGAAATGGACAGTAATAAATAATATTTACTTTTTCATTGCACAGTGAGCAATGGATTTGCCCAACAGTTGGCAAAGTGTTTGCACATGCGAGAAACAAGTTTCCAATACTTTCCCTGTTTGCACGTAGTTAAGCAGTGTGCAAATGCAAGCCACATTGCTAAAGTCTGCGAGTTAGTACTGAGCCTATGAAACACACCTGCTCTGTGCAGGAAATGTAAATGCATTCACACATTACTTTTCGAGCCCAGATGATACTGGGATTGATTACAGGTGTATCTAATACTTTAAAATAAACAGTGATAATGCAATTACATGAATTCTGTATAGTAAGTATGTTGCTGTATGTTGGCATAGTGCAGTGGGGTTAAGTGAGATTGCGCAGAGATAACCGCAGCATTGTACCACCCCTTGGCATTGCTGCATGATGTGAAATGCTGTGCAAGCATAGAGGCCAAAAAGTGAAGGGATCCATTGCCTTTTCTGCTACTTATGTGTATTGTGTATGATTCTATTTTTTGAGAAGATTATAGGTGTTAAAATGGGGTAGATAGGAAAGTGGTGAAATGGGGAGTAAGCAGGGGGAAGAACAAAGGGAAAGCAATACAGGAGTGGGAAGGAGGGAGGGAGGAAAGAATCACAGCTATTTGTTTCTTCAACAGTGAAAACTGATCATATGCGCAGAATATTAGTTGAATTTGGGCTGTCACCTCCAGAGAGAGGGTTGACAACAATGTACTCATGTTGTATAGCCAATTGGACCAAATCAAGTGTGTCAAGAATACACTTGTGCAAAATGAAGAGCTATGGGTTTACCTGGAAAATGTTGAAAGCCATCCCTTTGAATGGCCACAACACCAAACCTACATGTAGAAATTAAAAATATCTTCTACACTAATTCACTTAGCACTTCTACATTTTCAACATTACCAGATTGACATGAACATCCAGTGATGTTTAACTAATCTCTAATCTTTTTGCAGGGTGTCAAACCTCCCTGCACCCCACCATACCCCCTGCATATTATATATACAAACTATGAGATCACATTACAGTGAGGGAAAAGGATATATTTCCTGATTCCCACTGTAGTGTGATCTCCAATCAAAATGTCAACCTCAGATGTGCAAATGCACACTGGCATTCACTAAAGTGGATTTGACCAATACTCTGTTTAGTGTTCTGGGAACCTGGACAGCCCATTTGACTAGCCACGTTTCACATGAATGCCTTTCAACATTTTCAAGGTAAATTGAGCTAAGTATGAGATGATAATTTTTTTGTGGGACAGGTGCCCATTTTATTTTAATTCAGTATGAGAGGACTGCTGGATCAGGACTTTTGTATGTCTGGGTCAGGTAAGTTAGGTAGGTGAGGAAGAAAATGCAAACAAGACAATTAAGACAGGCAACAGGGATGGTGAGGGACACAAAAGGTTGTGAGACACCATGATTGAGGTGTGGGAGGGGACAACGCAGGCACATGGTCATCAAGCTTGGATACAGTTATAATTGAGTCCTCATGCACTGGACTGTTGTCACTGTTCCCTTACTCATCTGGCACCAGGAGTGCATGATGTCTTCTCCTCCTACAGACCATGATGGTGAGTAGCCTCTCCATCCAGCATAGGCGTACACCAATAGTGCAGTGCACAACCCTATGCACCATCCCTGAAATCTCCCTGTGGATGATAAAATCACCAGCTCTGCCACTGCTCCTGGAAGGTACCACTGCACCAGCTTCCAGGGCACTACTACCTGAGGGTGCAGGTAGTGCATGAACAGCAGAGGCAGTACTGCCAGGTTGGCTTCCAAACATGCTGGGCATCACTGGTGGAGCCAGTGGAGAGGGGGCAGGCTAATCCAGTGGGACTGGCCTACCTCACTGTGCTGTATAGCATTTAGTGATGTGCTACACATGGATGATATGGAGAAATTGTGACGACACATAATAGAAAATAAAAGATAGAGATAAGGGTTGGGGTGAGAGAAAAAAAAAAGATAAAATTAGTACCATCATATGTGACATACAATGCATTAACACAATTATTCAACTCTTTTATCAGAAACATTACATTTAAGTATACATCATAAGAGCTACACGCTATACTACAAATTGCTGAAAGTAATCCTTGAAATGTGCGCATATTGCACATATGCATGTTCCAATTATACAGATTACAGTTTACAGCAGGGTATTTAGCACTGTTATAAAGTTTTTAATTTAAGGTAAATTTTATTGAAGAAATAACAGTACTGTATAGTTGAGAATCATGGTATGTGAACCCACAGCCTCTGATTACAGTCTAATATTGGAGTCTTACAATTGGTCTGTGCTACAGGCTGTGTGCATGCTTGCTTTTACAGTTGGGATATGCATGCTCAATTTGCTGCAACTGTATAAAAGACCAAAAAAGCTATGTTTAACTTTTAAGGATACAATAACAATTTTCTTCTGCTGCATACATACCACTTGCTTCCCTCAGTCTCTCCAGTTGAGCAACATGTGCCTGATTATTGAACTCATGTTCAGTGGGAGCTGGGCAAAGAACAGAAAAGAACAGAAGAGCATTAAGCATACCAGTCTTGCTTATATTTAGCTTTCTAAGTCTTACAAGTACTCTCGTAATGTCATACTTACACAGCTGTGGGATGTCTGTAGTCTCAAACTCATGCAATCAACTGTTAACAATATCCCTTTTTCTCCTGTGTAGGTCATTAAAATGATGCCCACATTGCTTTCCAGTGTGTGGAACACCAGTGGCATAGGATACAGCCTGGGCTAATTTATTCCATGCCTCAGACTTGTACTGGGAGCCAGAAAAGACTGCCTGCAGAAACTTTCGGATGTGGTGTTTTACCAGGAGTCCAATAAATATCCTGGACTCCTAGACAACTCACCTCTCTGCCCTAAACTTGGCAACTTCCCCTTCAATGCCAGCCATGTCTACCAGCTGAACTAGACCAATGGAAAGTGATGCTTTCCCGCCAATTCAAGTTATAGTGCTTATTGGTAGTGCAGAAGCCTGAGCAATAATGCCAACCACATTTGCACAATGTTAAGCAGAGCACAGCAGTGCCAAGTAGGAATGAATTACATAATTGAAACCAGAAGGTTAATCTGACACTTGGTCTTAGTTTGAGGGGTAACTGTTAGGTGAGTTACGTTTGCAGTCATGCACTTAGGACATAAATGTAATGACCTGACACATTTGTTTTTGCATTTATACACTGAGGAAAATTGATTTTTATACTGTGGGATTCAAACCTAGGTGTAAGCGACAAAACATTTTCTTCCACAGTGTTGATTTTTCATCTTTACCACAGAAGTGCTGCTCAGACATAGTCTGAAATCATACATAAATACAGGTGACAGTTTCAGCTGTTATACATGTATATGTTTGACCTGACAAGCTTATTGGATAAAGATCCAGTCGTGTATGCATCTTATGTAATTGTGAAGCCCATATAAGTCCAGATAGCAGAATTATACTTACAGAAATATAGTAGACAGTATACCTTCAGTCATACATCTGAAAATACAATAATGGTGTCTCATCCCTCATACATATAATTCATATAAGCTCCACTATCAAAAGTGTTATAAGTGAGAGTGAATATAATGGGAAATGGAGTAACAGTAAAAGTGTTTAGAATATGCTGTATTACAACCCAGGATCATGTGTGTGGCAGTCCCAAACTTACACCTGTTGCCACAAGAATGTTGAAATAACACTTGTCTGTTTTTCAGTTCATTACCATAAACTGCACTGTCACAACAGTAGAAAAAGATTGACACCCCCTGTACTAAAACCCCGGACCATCTGTAGTCCAGCCCTACACTTACATCTGCTGCCACAGGACTAGTTACATCAAATTTTCTAATTTCCTAATCATTCTTAAGGTCTCTGTGGTAACTGCTGGGTAGCACTACTTATTATGTTTGTGAGATGCCCAACAGAATTAATTGAATGTATCCAGTGTCAATTATTGGCTGTCTGATTCCTGTCTGCTGGTGTTCGATGGCTAACCACTGTGCAATGCTGCTAAGCGTAGTTGTGTGATGAAAAACTAAAATTGCAACAATCTATTGTTTTTGAAATTTGCCCTTTTACTGATGCTGTGTTTGCAGGTGTTCTGTCTGCTTTCTGGGTGGGCCATTAGTCTAGTTTTCACACTGCCACACTTTGTGCAAATGAGATAAGCACAGCCAAACCTGACATTAATTGTTCTCCTTCTTCTATATTTGCACTAAGCAGTACATCTCACAAACACTGCCCCCTCCGAAAAAAAAAAAAAAAAAGAAAAGAAAAGAAAAAAAAAAAGGAAAAGTACCTGAAATGAGGAAAAGCAATGTATGACATGCACACTACAAAATGTTGGTACACAGAAGATATTTCTACATAGGTCTGGATTTGGACTCTCACTCCAGTGAACCTTCAGAACACAGTAAGGATGCCTTATACCTCTATGCCACACAGACAACTATGCAGTAGACAACTAAAACATAAATAAAAGGGAAAAACACTTCAAATGAAGCAAAGCAATCTACAAAATGTTTGTTAGTGCACATGACGTATTTCTACATAGGACTGGATTTGAACTCTCACTTCAATGAACTTTCAGAATACAGTAAATATGCCTTATTCCCGTTTGCCACACAAATAGCTTTGCAGCAAAGAACTGAAATCATTCTGCATACAACTAAATGTGTGAGGATATTATATGGCAATAATATAATATTCAGTTGCCAACAAATGAAAGAGAGGTTGGATGTTAATGGATAGAACCTGTGAACTGTGTACAGCTTACTTACATTTCCAACCTTGGCAGCATTGCATCTAACACTTTGTAAGTCTAACTTAGCACACCCACTGGATGTAGGGTAGTCTGCATTGCTGTTGTGTTTGCCTTTTCCCTACCAGTAATCATTTACAGTTACAATCCATTAAAAACAAACACTGAGGGAGTGCTTGCACTATGTTTACATCAGCTGCATGGAGCCAAGTATTTTGGATTCAGCAAGTCTAATGAGTACACACCTCATTTGCATCTTCACTGTGCTGATAGCCCTGAATCTACACCATAAAAAGTCAACTGTATACCGAGGGAAACAGAAGGTGATGAGACTTGTTTATGTGGAGAACACATAAAAGAGGCTATTACTTTGGGATATATATGCACAGAGGATTACTGAACTTGAGATAGTATGCTTGCATTTTGTCAGCTATACACTGCATATGCCAAAATATAATTAAAAATCTGTTTAATAGTTGTATTTATATATTTTTATTAGCATAGGCTTTTGCACTTTTATCTGTATGCATTAGTTAGAAGTGTCCAGATGGCATGGATATGCTTGTTAAGGCATTTCACAGGTATACATGATTGGCATACCTTAACATGGAATGTTCTGCATTAAATTTGTAGATATATTTCAGGGCAGTTAATTTGATAGCACTTTTAGCATTTCAAAGATAGTTTGTTAACAAAATGGGTAATTTGCCTATTCTTTATAGGGAGGGGGCAAAGCTGCATTTCTGTTATGGCACAAATAAGGATAAGTTGCTATTGTTACTATCCTTTATTGCATCCAGCCTGTTGTTCATATTTCAAATCTCTAGATTGTTTTCTGCTTCACCAGTGGGTAATACTGAAATGCTACCTTTTCTGTTTTATCTTGGAACAGTTATTTTGCAGTTATGTGATACGTATGTGTATTATCCATCTGTTGTCTTTTAGGTCACCTAGGACTATGCCACCCAGGTATCTCAGTCCTCAAAAAAACACCCTTCACTGACCCTGAGAATCAGGTCATTGCTGAAGCTTTTAGGCAACATATTGCCTTCCTGCTTGAGAGGTGTCATGTAAATATGTCACACAGAATGCAAATTTGGCAGCAGATTGTAGCAGACATTAATGCAGTGGGCAGCCACAGCAGGACATATGACCAGGTGCACCATAAAGCCACTCACATGATCTCATCTGCATGGAAGAGAGCAGCTGCAGTGGCCCACAATCTGTCAGCTACAGGGGTGGCCTGCTACAGAGACAGCACTGACAGCAAATGGAGAGTTCCTGTCTACTGTCTGGGTTCCAGACAGCTCCTAGTAAAGTGCAGAACAGCATGTGCTTGACATTGATGCTACTGTTTCAGGTACAGTGAGCATGTTCCAAGAGAATCTTCGAGGTAGGAGTTTGCATCTCAATTGTTGTTGTATAGTAAAAAGATAAAATACAATCAATATGTTAGTTCTGTTTCACACAAACATTTTTGATAGGCCCTTTAAGATATGTTAGTATATAGTTAACACATTCTGATTGAGTAGGTTGGACTTTTCATCCAAATTTTATTGAAAGTATAGTTAATAGACATATAAAGGGACAAAAGTATTGCTCCCCATGTTACTGTTAATTGTGATGATGCTGTCCTTACCTTTTTGCTTATCTTCTTCCAGGACCATCCAGCATAAAGAACATATCATCATGTACACATGGTAAGCCAAACATTTTTTATGTCATACTGATGAGCAATTCAAAAAAAGTGTGTGTGCTGTTGATGTCTGGACTGCTGTGTGTATTGCTGGACTGTCTAATAATGGCAACACTGTTATTTTGTTAGCATATATTGGACTATAGTAGTGTAGGTATTACTTGTTCCTGTGTTTGTTGCTTATTATCACAAATGATCATGACAGTGGAAGTGTAGGACATGTATCAGCAGACTCTGATGATGATGATGGTGGCCAAACAGAGGCATAATCAGGGGGTAAAGATATTGAATTTGGCACTAAAGTTGACATACAGCCATTCCCTGAACCTCCATTGGACATAGCCAGTAAGCCTACGCCTACCCATTCCAGTGAATTCTTATATACTGGACAGGTGGAGGGTGAGACAGTCAATCAGGGAAGGGTGGTTACTGTGGCTTCAGTGCCTGTTGACTCTGGCTGTAGCCAAATTGTGGGTGAGGTGCCAAACAGGAGGGCTGATAGGGGTGATCAGGTCAGCTATCCATTCTACACCTGATCCAGGTGTCTCTTCCCATGCAACTCAACATATGTTTAGAGCTGTCATGGAGGCACAGGCACATTCCCATAGATGTGCCAGAGAAATGCTTAGGGTTGTAGATGTGGCACAGGCTGACATGTGTGACTGCCTCCACCATGTTGCTGATTCAATGGATTGGATGAATGTTATATTAGAATGAGCAGTGTCTGTGATGGAAAGTCTGTTGGGAGGGGGGCAGCATCCTCATGGGCAAAGGTCAACCACATCATCTGCTTTTAGCCAACATGGCCATGCCCAATCATGCTCCAATAGTGGCAGTACTTCCACTGCTCCATCAGTGGGTGATTGCCCACACCCAGACATGGCAGGCTATGGTGTCACAGTCCTGACTGCTCTCGTGAGGGGAACTCATTCAGTGGACATCAGTCACCTTCAGGTAGCAGCAGTGCATCTGGCTGTGGGAGTGGACATGCCAGTGCAACTCCTGGCAGTGCCAATTCTCATGGTTGGGTATAACAACAATGAACTGCCACCTCTACCTTGCAAGGCTCACATCTGTCCAAGATACCATAATGTAGAGCTAGTACAGAACTTGCCTGTGTTCATGCATACACTCACACACCTATTTCACCTGGAGGATCCATACAGACACACATGCACAACAGTTACATGGTTCAGTTATGCAACATGAAACTCATTTTGTCTCACTAGCCATTTGTTGCTTTATTGTTTATTGCTTTGTTGCTTTATCCAAATGTCTGCATGCTTCTTTTTCAAACTCACACACAATCACCAACCTTTTGTGTCATCCTAGGCTTCCTGCCCCCCTCCAGCACCCTGTGCAAGTGATGATAACTGTGCCATATCCCTGTTTTGTGTGATTTGGATTCAGGAATACATAATCTTTGCATCTGATGCTCAGGGTGCATAGTCGATGTACTGCTTAGTATATCTGCATTTGTGATGTTGAACTGATAGTTGTACCTTTGACTTATATTGGTATTAGAAAGTTACACAGTTGATGGCATCCAACTTTTTCCAACTTTATTGTTAATGATCTTGTGAGGGTTGTGAAGTCTTAAACTGCAATGTGTATCACTACCTTCTAACTTCTCTCATTAATGATTTTCCAGTACAAACATATGGTGCTAAACTGATGGCATACAGTGACCATCACTACTGTTGAGAGGTATGACTGTGTGAATCTTTGATGCCTGAGGCTTACTACTTAATAATGGACACATACAAGTCAAGTCTCTGCTATCACTTTAAGGTCATTTCTGTACAAATCTCCAACCTTTTACTTGCTTACATTACCAAGTAGCAACATAGGATCAAAGGAGGTTATTAGGCTAATGGTCCTAAGGCTCTTACAAGCCTAGCCAAGTACAACCATTATTTCCAAGAATATCAAGGTATTAACCAGAACAAAGTCAGCAACTACTGCCCCTATCCAAAAGGGACACAGGTGAAACTCCTGGGATGAATTTGTGGTTTCCCATCCAAACATCCAAATTATGCTTAAATAGGGTCACCGAGGGATGTCCAGAGGAATAGTAACCTCTGTGAGACACATCTGTCTCTCCAGCAAGTCCTGTTGATATCACATACTAGGTTGAGTTCTCTAAAGTGAGTGCATCTTATACCATCTGATTTATGAATGTGCAGCATTTCCATTAGAGCAGGATCTGAGATTGCTTTATATGTAAGGCAGAGGTCACCTCTGAGTAGTCTGTAAGACACATAGTATAGTGGCAGTGAGTTCAGTGTGTCAACATATGACATATGCTGAAAACCCTGAATTTTCTTTGTTAGAAACTTTTGAGATCTTTCCATTTGCTGCAGGTGCCTGGAAAGGTAAATTGTACAGGTAGCATTGAACTCTATTATTGGCCTGATGAGTGAGGAGTACAGCGGGTTATAACCTCTTTTGCTTTGGATGCAATACTCTTACTTATTAGGTGGGCAATGTAGAAAGCCTTTTTTATCACTGTGGAAATGTGGTCGTCAAAGGAAAGGTTGCTGTCAACCTGTGTGCCCTAATCTCTCACCACTGATTGCATGCTTAGCATGCTATTATTAATGTGGTACTCTGCAGGGATATCTCCTTTACTGAAGGGGATGATAATACTTTTTTTGCATTGAGTTTTAGCCCATGCCATTGGCACCAGTCGTTTCTCTGTGTAAGTTTCTCTTGAAAGATGTTGGCCTCATTTGGGGACTCAGTGACTGCACCCAGTTTATAGTAATCAACAAACGTTGCCAGCAATATGATTTTGTTTTAGCCTGTACATCTGAGAAGCAGATTTCAAACAATAGGGGCCCCAGCACAGATCCCTGTGGCACACCACTTGTTATGTGTTTGCTGTTGGAGGTAGAGTTACCTATTTTGACTGTGTGTGCTTTATCAGTGAGCCAGTTTCCAACTCACTTCACAATGTATGGGCTGATCTCCAGCTGTGTGAGTTTATCAATGATGCCTGAATGGGGAATAGTGTCAAAGGCATTGGCCAGGTCCAGGTTGGCTGTATGCAAGGATTTGCATTTGTCCAAGGCTTTGTTGACTGTCTCAAAGAAGTCCACCAATTTCAAGAGGCAGGAGCTCCCTTTAACAAAACCTAACTGGGTCAGGTTGAGTGTTTGGAGGTCTCCTATATCTTTATTGATAAGGTCAATGTTTATTCTTTCCATAGCCTTGCAGATTAGGCTGGTCAGGCTTATAGGTCTATAGTTCCCAGAGCCTGTGGAGGCACCTCTTTTATGTAATGGGATGACGGTTTCTGTTTTCCATTCAGCAGGTACAAAACCAGTGAGCATGCTGTAGTTAAAAAGATTACCCAGCAGTGCAGCCAGGATGCAAGGATATGCCAGTCATTCATATTATTACACAATGCACTCCAGGTTCAACACATACCTTGTAAATCCAAAAGTTGCAACAGTTTTAGTTCAGGGCTGACTCTGTCGGATGGAAATAGTACACAGCCAATACACGGGGAATTAAAGGTTGTGACAGTTGCCTGGCATCAATGTTACTATATGTATGTCCATAGGAGGAAGGTTTTAGACCATTAAATGGTGATTGAATGTGCTATGCATTGTCTTTTAGCCAATGCAAGGGCATATTGAGCACGTCTACATCTGCCTACACCCATAGCAGCTGCTGCTTCCCCCTCTGACATCTCACCTGTGTCTGACTGTGGTGACCTTAGCATTAGTGGCAGGATGAGTGCTCCTTCCCCTTGTTGATCCTGCTGAAGGTTTTTCCTCAGGATGATGTTGTGTACCATGGCACATACTGTGAATATTACAGTACATGTCAATGCACTGTACTGCAGGGTTCCACCAGACATATCTAGGCACCTGAACTATGACTTCAGCAGCCCAAACATACGGTCTATGATACTTCTGATATGAGCATGTACCTCATTATGGCATTATTCAGCAGGTCTGTGTACATTTCTGATGGATGTCATCAGCCATAGTTACAGTGTATAACATGCATCCCCCAGTAAATAACCCTGTGGGATATCACCCTAGAAAACATCTGATACAGTTGGGAGGTGTGCTAGATATGCAAGTCATGGTAATTGCCTGGTTTTCCTTCACACACATTCAAGATGATTACCTTGGCATTACACGTGACTTGGCAGTTAATAGAGTTGAAGCTCTTTCTACTAATGTAGAACCTTCCCTGTTCCCTGGATGGTGCCTTAATTTCTACATGTGTGCAATCAATGGCACCCAGTACTTCAGCATAGTGTGCTACAGGGTAGAACTCCTGCATTTTTCTGTCCTTATCCTTAGGAGTACAGGGAAAATATATGTGGTCACTAGCATGTTGGAACATAGCATTCAGGAAAACTGATGGAGGATCCTGGATGCTGATGCTTTGACATCCCCAGCACGTCCCCTGTCACTCTCTGAAATGTACCTGTAGCTAAGATTCTAAGTGCTACACATACCTTTGTCTCCACTGGGATGTGTTCTCCTCAGTTTACCCTGACTCTGAGTTGAGGAAGACAAAGTTTGCATAGTTGCTGTAGTCTGTCTCGATCCATCCTATATAGTGTTCGACAATTTCCACATCATGTAGATTGTGATAAGTTACCTAGGGTCTGAAAATTCTTCTCTTTCTTGGCCTTGGTCTACTAGCAGCAGCAGCAGCACAGATGGCAGAGCACAGGCCTGTTGCACATATACATGAATTAAACCAACAGCAGCCGCTAACATTGTTTCTGTGTAGACTCCCTTCCATGGCTGTATGCCAATAGATTTTGGAATTCACAGGGAAAATCGGCACTAAGTTTAAACAGTTGCCTTATAGCTTGTTGAATAGCTCCTCCATCTTGGATTAGTTGATTAACATACAATTCAACTGCTTATGCTGTAATTTGTATGCCACAGTGTTTACCTTGTTTGTGTGGCTGTGCACAGTTCTACACATGGTGTAGAGACGCTTACCGAATCCAAAACACTACGCTACTGTTTGTGCTTTTCATGGTGGAAAAGGAGCATGTAGGCTTTATTGACTCTGGCTGCTAGTTTTCCTGTTGTTGATTTTTAGGAGTGTTATTAGACGTTCAGTTTTTTTGTTAAATTTGGGTATTTCCTGCAGGAGTAAGGTGGTGGTTAGGGAATTTTTATAGACAATGCGTGCTTGTTTTATTTGTCATGTCTGAGCATTTTGTGATCTCATTATCCTTTATTTATTTTTGAACCAGGTTTTGATAGCTATGAGTACATCAGGAGAGTATATGGCAAGGTAGGCATGTATGTCATGGATTTTATTGCACATATTTCTTAGGTTCATATTTAGGAAGGTTAGTTTGGGTTCCATTTTTTGTTGAGAGGTTTTAGGTTTATTTGGGGGTTAGAAGTGATGGTTTTTTGAACAGTGGGACCTGGGTTAGGGTGAAGATCTCCACTAATTGTTTGAATTTATATTTTACAGAGGGAAGTGTGTTGCCAGTTATATTTTGGTCTTGGTTTGGTATTTGATCATAAATTTGAATACTTAGTTTTGAGATGTTTACAGACAAATTAATCAGATATGGTTTGTTTGTAGATATAGGGTGCTATGGAGAAAAAACTGGCTGGGTAGATGTTGATATTTGTTGTGAGGACTGGTTGAAGTCCTAAGTATTTGAAGGAGGTGGATTTGATAATTGGTGATGAAGGCTAGTAGAGTGAGGAGAAATAGTAAAATAATCTGAGTTAGGTGCATCTTATTTAACTTGGGTTTTATCTTTGTTTTAAATCAGGATTAGAAACTATTAGGAGGGTATTGGGTTGACTGTAGAGATGTAAAGTGATAGATACAATTGAGAGTAATGACAAGTTATGTAACAGTCTGCAGTCAGCTTAAAGGTAGGAGATTACTGTTTAGAAGTTGTTGGAGAATAAAGTGAAGGTAGGCAGAGTAATGGGTCCTTTTGATTGTTTACCATTATAGAATTTTAGAGTATTTTCTTGGAGATGGTCCCTGAGATTAAACCAGGGGAGTATTGTTTAGCTCATAATCTTTCCTGACCAGAGAGTAGTTTGGTCAATAATCATATGGATAGAATGGAAGTCAGGGTGCAGTATGTGTCATTGGATGATATCATGAAGGGAAATGGGCTCTTCTCTGACACATGGTTAGTGAAGTTACACATAGAAGTGGCTTATCATCTTCTACCTGTGCATGATAGTCTGATGATAATTATGTTTCTAACAGGGAAGCTTTATTTCAATACAGCTATGTCAGTGGGCAGTGCAATGGCATGCTCTACTTTTAAGAAGCTTAGCACAACATTACAATGGATTTGGAGATGCAAGTACTAGACCAGAAAAGCATGAATTATCTGGAAGATTTTTTTGTTGATGGGAATAAACAAAAGGGAATAAGGAGTGAAAAGGATAACACAGAAGTTTGTGGAAGAGTGTGAGAAGTTTGTGGTACCATTGTCCAAGGATAAGCAGTAGGGCCCAGGTAAGAATTGACTTTCCTTGGTCTATTAGTGGATGCTACAGACGAGTATTTTCATTTGCCACAGAACAAGCTGGAAAAATGAAAGACCAAGACTGGAAAATGGTCAGGGTTTTCTAAATGAAGCATTAAAGATGCAATGGAGTTTTTCAAGCTGTTACATTTTGCATATTGAGCAGGACTTTTTGTAAATTAGTGACACATCTTCTCAGAGTGGAAAACAGAAAGATTATGAGACTGAACAAGGAAGTTAAGGAGGATTTGGTGATGTGACACAACATTTTGGAGAACTGTAAAGGAATTGCCACTTGTCAGGCTAATTGGATTTATCAGACAACTTGCTGCTGTACATAGATGTGGCAGAAGGTGTCGGCACTAGAGATTATTTCATGGGGAAATGGTTTGCCATGCAATGTCTGATGATTAGTCAGGGGGTGTAAGGAAAGACACTACTTTTTCTGATGGCAACGGTGGTTTGTCAGTTGAACTGTTTCAAAGAAATGTAGGCTTTTATTCAAATAACAAAGTAGTGGTGCATGTTTTGGCTAACAGAAGTACAAGGTCCATTAGAATTCAGAGCTTGGTAAGGAGGCTTTTTTACACTGTCTTGTGATTACCTTATCTTTGTCTTCTAGACATATTCCACCAAAATGATTTAGTTGACAACTTATCTCACTTTAAATTTTGCAGATTCTGGGCTGCATCATCAGTGGAAGAGGTGCAACCACTGACAATTACAAATGAGTTGTGGAGAGATGATAGCATGTAGCTGGGTGGTTAGAGCAACAGTCTTGGGCTGTCTCTGCTAGGTAGGCATACAAGTCAGTATTATCAACTTTATTTGTCATTCCTAGGTCAATTACCAGTAACAGAAAGTGTTTGGGCAATAGCCTTGATTAGCTAAGTATGTAGTTCATCAGTTGCACTTTGGTGAGGAAGTTAGGATGATTAGATTTAATTCAGTGGCATTATAGGTTCATAGGTGTGTACTAGCCTAATGACCAGAAAGGCCCTATTAAGTCTAACCATGCCTCTCAAATCTCTGACAAGTTCTGGTACCCTAAATAAGTGTAAGCAGGAGCTTGGGAGATGGAATATTTACAGACAGGGGCTTGAGAGAAAAAACATTACAGGCTTCCTGTGTCCATTAGAGACATAGGTACCAAGGCAGGGATGAATTTCCTATTCCCTAACTAATTGTCCAAGTTACACTTGAATTGGGTTAGGGAGGAACTCTGCTTCACATGGATGGGCAGCCTGTTCCAGAGATGGGGTAGTCTCTGGAATACTTACCTGTCTCTTCAGCATGTTCTGTTTATATCACAGCCAAGGTTTACATCTTTTAGAATGGGTAGTTTTAGGGGTGTTTGTTTTGGAGAAATGCAGGAGGTCCATCAAAGTGGAGTTTGATAATGGCTTGCATGCCAGGTCATAGTTCTCCACTCAACAGCCTATAGGAGACAGAATGCAGGGACAGAGCCATGAGGCAGTCTGCACAGGACATGTTACTTATACCCAGTATTCTATTAGTGAGGAATCTCTGTATACATTCCAGTTGTTAGATATGCCTGGTTAGGTACATACCAAAGGGGGCATTGTACTCAATGATAGGGCTGATGAATGCCAAATACAGTGGAACAATGACCTCCTTGAACCTAGATGCCATACATTTGTTTATAAGTTGCACAACATAGAATGATTTCCTCACTACTGTGGACACTTGATGGTCAAAGGCTAGATTACTGTCTATGTGTGTACCCAAGTCCCTGACTACTGAGTCAGTTCTTAAGGGAGTGTTGTCAATATGATAATCAGAAATGGATGACTTCCTGAAGGATGTGATTATGCATTTCTTGGCATTTAGTTTTAGTCCATGATTTTGAAACCAGTATTTCTCTGTGTCAGCCCTTCCTGGAGAATATTTGTGTTGGTGGGAATTCTATGACTGCTCCTAATTTGCAATCATCTACAAATTTAGTCAGCCAGAGGTCATCGACATTGGCCTTGACTTCAGTGAAGTAAATGCCAAAAACGAGTGGTCCCATGACTAATTCCTGAGGCACTTCACTTGTAGCTGGCCACTTTGTAGAGGTGGACTCCACAATTCAAACTTCCTGGGTCCTGTCCATGAGCCAGGTGGCTATCCATTGGATGACGTAAGGGTTAATACCTAAACTCCTGAGTCTGTCAACAATGCCTGAGTGGAGTATCATGTCAAATGCATTGGCCAGGTCAAGGTAGGCAGTGTGAATAATTTTGCCCTCATTCATTGCTTTTGTGACCTTCTCAAAGAGGTCCACCAGGCTGAGTAGGCCTGACTTGCCTTTGATGAAGCCAAATTGGGTTGGGTCCAGTGTGTGAAGGTTTCCTGTCATTATTGATCAGTTCCATGATAATTCTTTTCATAGCTTTGCATATGAGACTAGTGAGACTTATGGGTCTGCAGTTTCCAAGGTCTGTAAATTGCCCACCTTTTTGCAGAGGGATGACTGTTGCTATTCTTCATTCATGAGGCTACACTTAAATAGCACATCCAGTGGGCTGATGCATCATGTTTGTTTCATGCTGCTTAGAAGGCATCCTGGGATATTGTTTGGGCACATCAATGCAGTGTTCTTTGCCTTAGAGAGACCATTGAGGACCTGTTCCTTAGTGATAGTAGGGGGAGTTATATTTGATGGGGTTTCCTGAGGGGTGGTTGAGGGAGAGAGAGGTATAAAGTTGGAGATGAATGTATCATCTAGTAAGTCTGCTGTATCTTCTGACACAGTGTAATTAGCTTAATTAACAATGAGCTCCACACACAATCATGTATCACCTTTGAGGTTGCAGGCATAGCTAAGGAATGTCTTGTGGTTGTCCTTTGCCTGGGAGGCCAAATTTGCCTCACCTTTGACTTTGGTAGACTTTATTTGCCCTCTGAGTTGTGTGTTTAGTTTAATGACAGTGCTTTTAGCCTGCTGGGTGCTACACCTCCTAATTTTTGCCAAGATTTTCTTCCTTTAATTATACATCCTATTGATGTGATTCTACCAGGGTAGCTTGTTTTTTGAGTTACTTCTGTACTTCTTCCTGATGGGTACAGCTGCCTCTATGCAGCTATTAACATGCTTATATAGGGTTTTTGTGAACTGTTTTGTGTAGGCAGCAGTGTTCTCATGGTTTATGGGGTCTTGAAATGTTGCCAGGTTATCACTTGATAGTAGGAAGTTAGCCTTAAAAATAGTTTCTGAATATTGCAGGGTTAGCTAGCTTTCCAGGTTTTATTTTTACTCCCAAGCAGAGCATTTTGTGGTCTGACCTTACCAGAGAAGACATTACAATAGGCAGTGTGCAGTACTCTACCATGTTAGTGAAGACCAGATCCAGTAAGTTTGCACCCCTGGTTGGTGTACAGACAATCTGGTCCAGGGAGTTCGTCTTTACAAAATTCAGAAATCTCTCTGCCTGTACATTTGGTGTCATACATGATTCCCAGTTAATAGTGGAGTAATTAAAGTCACCCATCCATATGGTATTGGGTTGGATGTTGAGTGTTTCTAATAAGTTTAAATACATGTTATGAGTTTTGTGGGTTATAGAGGGGGGCCTATTGCTCGAAAGGAAGTGGTATGAGATTTTGCCTGTTGTAATTTGAACATGTAGAAGCCCAAGGGCATTGTCCTCTTTGACCAGCCTTGAGGTATATTTATTTTTGGTGTAAATCAAGACACCTCCACCTTTAGTCCCTATCTGTGTAATAGTTGGTCTAAACGTGTGGAAGGCATTATAGCCTTGCACTGCCATGTACTCTCCAAGACTTGAAGCCATGTCTCAGTGACTGCACAGATGTCAACATTCTCTAGGGTGTAGAGAGCTTCTAGGAAGTGGAGTTCTTGTTTGTTTAGACTCCAAGCACTGAGCAGAAACACCATTAGATTTTCTTGGTTTTGATTTGCTATGTTGGAAGTCCTTTCAGTTTCGCATTACCTAAAAAGGCACTATGGGGGATGACACTGTTTTAGCTAATATTCAAAGGCCTAGAGGAGAGAGGTGTAGACCATCCCTGGCAAAATAATGTGGTCTGTTGACCATCTTCAATGCTGACTAATATTGAATCCCCTTAGAATGACACCAGAAACTAAGCCAGTTATTAGTCAGTCATCTTTTGTTCATACTGTGGCATCATCCTTGGAGAATGCAAAATGCTGTTCAGTGTTTGGCTCCTACCAGCCTGGGACACATATTCTGAGAGCTCCATGATGTCTCTCTTCATATAGTATAGGGAGGAACATCTCAGGTCATTTATACTCACATGGACTATGACTGAGTTATATTTGTACCTGTGGTCTAATGACCTGAGAGAGTGTAATGTGGTAGATCCTGGGCCCAGTTAAGCAACTGACTGTGACTTTCTCCTTACACAGCCTGGTGTGACAGACATCAGTGTGTCTCATAATGGAGTCTCCAATAACCAAAATGTTGGACTGTGTGGTGGCTTGACTTATGGGCTTAAAAGTAGATGCCCCATGAGATGTGGGTTTGTGTGTTTATGTGGGTGTTGTTTTGAAAGTGTGCATTTGGGGCTGCTGAGGGTATTTGTTATGTGTACTTCATTTAGGAATCACCATATGTGGGTTTATGTGTATGCTTTGAACTGTGTGTGATGAGTGCAGAACATGCGCTACTGACAACCTTATTGACATTAGGAGTGTTTTATGTAAGAGCTTTGCCTCCAGTGATATTGTATAAATACATCTCTCACACACCATATCAGTTTGTTTGAGAATTAGCTAGTAGTCAGTAAACATGAGGCAATGCCCATATCCACCAAGCTGGTAATGGAGATAGTGGGAAAGTTCATATCCATGGCAATAGGCCCTTTTTTGTTGATAATATGGCTGCAGTGAGAATATAAAATAATGTCAGGAATATCTGGTTTACAATTCTGGGGCTTGTCCTACATAATTCGGTCATGTCGTGTTTGCATTCTAGGGTGATGTGCACAAGATAGCGTGCCGGTTTGTATTCAGTAAACAGCTCTACACAATGTGTAGAGCTGCACAAACAAGTTAAATATTGTGGCATTCTAATTAGTGCATAAGCAGCTGAATTATATATTAATCAACCAATCTAAAATGGCAGAGCTATTCAGCAAGCTATAAAGGAATCTTGTACATTCCCTGCAGCCATCTGCCTGGTATTCCAAAACCTTTATAATACAGCCATAGAAAATACACAGAAAAGAAAGAATGTTGGGGGGCTGCTACTGCTCTTTTTCCTGAGTATCTGCAGTATGGCCCAAGTCTATACTGCTGCTGCTGCAGTTGAAAGACCTCAGGCAAGGAGGAAGAGGGTATTTAGACCCCATTTAACTTTTCACAGTCTGCATAAGATGTAAACAGTAGGGCACTACATGGTGAATTGAGACACACTCCAGGGACTCTGGAGTCTCCATCATCGTCACCGGAGATGAAGTGCAAACCGAGTGGAACCTATATCAGTGGAGACTGAGGTATGTGTAGCACTTAGAATTTTAGTGATAGGAACTTCTCAGAGCCCTACAGGGGACCTTCTGGGGGTGTCACAGGCATCAGCATCCAGGATTGTAGACCATTTCCTGAATACTATGCTAAAGCATGCCAGTTACTATATATATTTCCCCGGTATCCCAGAGTACAGCGCTGGAACTATACAGGAGTTCTACCCCATAGCATGCTTCTCTGAAGTCCTGGGTATGATAGACTGCACCTACATTGGCATCAACTCACCACCCAGGGAACAGGGAAGGGTCTATATCAATAGAAAGGGATTCCACTCCCTTAACTGCCAGGTTGTGTGTAATGCTAGAGGAATCATCCTGAATGTGTGCATTGGCAAAAGCCTGGTAGTTACTATGACTCCCATATCTGGCACACCTCACAGCTCTATCAGAGTTTTTTCAGGGGCGATGTCCCACAAAGCCATTTACTGGGGATGTAGGCTATGCATTGGAACCATGGCTGATGACACCCATCAGAAATACACACACACCCATAGAGGAACACTCTAATGAAGCACATGCTCAAACAAGAAACATCATAGAGCATTTGTTTGGGCTGCTGAAGTCACTGTTTCAGTGCCTAGATACATCAGGGTGCCTTCCAGTATGATCCTAGTACTTTTGTCAAAATTATTACAATCTGTGCCATTGTACACATTATCATCCTGTGAAAACAGCTGCAGCAGAAACACTAAGTGGTAGGGACACACATTACATCACCACTGATAGGGTCACCACATACACATGCAGGTGAGGCATTAGAGGGGGATCCTACAGCTGCTGTGGGTGTAGGTAGACATAAGCATGCACAATATGCCCTCACCCTGGCCAAGAGGCATCGGATAGTGCATATGCTGACCGCGTAAAGGGTACACTTTTCATCCTATGTGCATACATATTGTACAATTGATGCCAGGCAATGATCATAACATTTACTTCCCCATGTAATGGTTGTGTACAGCTAGCATTAGACAGAGACAGACCTGAATGACAACAGTTGTAACTGAAGGACTGTCAATGTAAGTGTGGAACCTGTAATAGAAAAATAAATGTGTAAGAGCATGAATGACTGGCAGATGCCTGCACAACTAGTAATTGTAAATGTAGCTAAGTAGAATGTGTGTGAGTTGTCCAGTAATGCCATTAATATCTGACATGACTGACATCTGTAATATATACTTATATAGTTTACCAAATAACCTGCCCCATGCAACTGAAATACCCACTATAGAAAAAGCAGTCCAAAAAGTCTACTTATCCTTACATTCTTGCAAGTGGAACACTAAGCATGATTGAAAACAGTCTCCTCACCTTCAAGTTCCTTTGATAAACGATTACCGTTTAGTGCAAATACAGCCCTCTGAGCACTATGAGGATTCAAAAGAGGTGTGAATTCATTAGAATTGCTGAATACCAAACCTTTTGACTTTATGTAGCTGATGTAAACATAGTATAGCCTCTATAACATTGTTATGTGCATTAATGGCTTGCAACTGTGAATGATTACTCTGACTGAAGCAAAACACATTAATGTACAGACACCTTTCACTGAAGTGGATGTGACAGTGAGGATACACATACAAAGTGAGGACCTAACTGCAGTGAGCGTTTAAACAAAACCAAACACCTCACATGTATACTTCCTTGACATAATAGCACCGTTTCCTGCTTTGCTGAAAGCTAATGTTCACTGTCACGTATTTGTATTACACCTTGAAAGAAAAATGAGAGAATTGGCACTACAGATTACATGTGTGATAGTAAAGTAGAGAAAAGGGAAGGAATTCCAGAATACAAAAGGCAGAGCGAGCTGCAGTCTTGCAAACATATTCATAAATATTGTGTAAGATGTTATCTACACATTTGCAATCAGCTGAGAATGTCTAACTTTATAAATTGTTTAATACTGGATATGAAATGTAAATTGCTGTTATGCACATGATTTGAATGGTATTTTAAAGCTATGTCTATAGCAAAGAGAGCCTACTGCAACTGTGTTAAGTGCAATAGTCTGATGGTTCAAATCCAGAGCTGTCTAAATGTTTAATCCTTGTTTCCCTTTTCTTTTCACTTTATCATGTGCATGGTGCATGGTATAGAACAAACATGGTTTACTACTTAAGGAAATAGTGAAAATTTACTTTCAAACATCTTATAGAGTGCAAACATGCTTAGTGGCATTGCATGGCAGTCAGCACTATGAATTGTAATGACTGCAGAAATCTCACCTATCTGACTGTCTCTTTGGCACAAGGTTTAAATACTGTAACCTAAAAAAGACAGAACACAGGTTAATTAAAGTCCCACAGTAAATATTTTTAGTGATGTGGGTCATAATGAATACTTGCACAACAAATATATGTTCACTATTGTCTTTTCCATTTGCACGTTGCATATGTGAGCACAATATGGTATAACATTTGGATTGTCTTCTGCAATGCAAACAGGCTTGACGATGACTGGTCATTAGCACTCCAAACAGTACTGAGTGTGGAAAATGCACTTGCTGTTTAGCTTTCCCTGTGGCACCTGGTGTACATACAGTGAGTTCATGATCAAAACAAAGATGAGCCAAGATTCAAATCCAGCAGACTCTGAGTTCTTAGTTAGGTGCCCCACTGTCCTTGCTCACAAAACTTTAATTATAAAGGTAATGCATAACAATAGCTATACATAACAGGTTAGCTGATAGAAAGTTATCATTACTGCTTGCATACACAAACTTTTGTAGTATCATAGCTCATTAATGACTGACATATGAATCCCAGTTGGTTATGTATGTAACTGATTTAGAATAACAATGATGATTACGTAACAAAAAATGCAGTTGCATATCTATGAGGGACACAGTAGTTTACAGTCATCTAGACCCCACCAATAACCCAATTATAACAGTAGAACATAATGTATTGTGAGGTATACATCATAACTCCAAGCTGTATTACTAAAGTCATGCAGATCTAACCATTCCCAATGTATTGTTAGACATTAGCCGTGCATCACAGCTGAGAATGCATGAGCCAAGACCATTTAATGTCACACAAATGCAGGCCTAATTGAAGTATAGCACAAATAAATCTTTAAACTGTACATATTTAATGACCATGAGGGATAATCACTTTTTCTGTGCCAATGAGAAATAAATACCTGTGTGGAAATTTATACATCCTCTTTTACGTAGGTTTAAATCCCACCTTCTACAAATTACTTTTAACAGTGTACAAGTCCCAGCAAAATATGTGCCAAGTCCATACCTCTCAACCTGGAGACATCATAAATCTAGACAAAGGCCCATGAAAAGTAGGTACAACTAGCCAAAAATCTGGGCACTAATCAACATCAACTTTGCATGTATACCAACATAACTTTGCCCAGACAGATGGAATTATGGTATACCAACATTCAAATAATTGTGAAAATGTTCCCCTGTTTAACATTAACTCTGAAAATATACATTCACACATAAAGTCCCTTTACAGCATTAACAAAAAATCTTAATGGAAGTAATAGGCAATAGGCATGTACAACACTTTGCATTCTACATTCTGCTCGACCACACTTCTAGCATGTACACACTGACATCAAGTTAGCTGCACCCTTATATAAGTTAATTAAAATAACATACATCAGTAACTGCAACATCATATATAAAAGGACTGTGCACTGTAATAATCTTAATAGAAAACTAAAGTCTGTCATAACAATCATTGGTATAACAAGCCACTGTTGACAATATGTGGGTAGCAAGTCATTCTGATTAATGGATTAAATAAATCTGATTTTGAAACCTTCTGCTCTTGTAGTTATGTAAATACCAATGCGCATTAGTAGGTTTTGTAAACAAATCTGGAAGATGCTGATGCCGGGCACTGACTCATACCTCTAATTGTCCCCAAATTAGACTCATATTTTAGCTCTATCCAGGTCTCTCTTCTTAATCCCAATGACAATAATTAGAGTTATACACTTCTTTTACTTCAGAAAATGTGTATTAATTTGTAGGATCTGATTCTGTCAATGTCTCTAATGAATATATATATATATATATATATATATATATATATATATATATATATCTAAGATTTTTCTGAATAAGCTCACTGTAAGATGATACTTTACAGGTGGGACTAAGAGTGTAGAGTTCCACAGGGTGGGAACTTTAGGACAGACAGAAGAAACACCATCATGAATGTCCTAGTAGATGCTAGCAATAATAATAATCATGCATTATATAACATCATGGATTCGTGGAGTAACTCATAATGGGTTCTAGGCTGAGACTTACCTGAAATCTCTCGAATTTCCAGATGTAAATCAGTGTAACTTAGAAGATGAAACGTGCTGCTGTACCTACTATGCTCTCCCATAATAATAACATAGCTCAGTATACTCTGTGAGAGCAAGAAGCAGTTCATTCTATATTATAAATAAAACAAACTAACACTAGTAAAAATGACCAGTCCATACCAGGAGAAAATCAGCTTTATTACAAAATCCATCACTGACTAAGCACTTTCACCCACCATTGGGCTTCTTCAGAGTCAGTAAACAGTACAAAAAACATTCCTTAAATACTAAATTAAAACAATGAAATCACATGAGTACCCTGAATGCAATTAAACATTAACCCTCCAAAAGCCAGGTTAAACTTGAAATCTTGTTGAGCTGAAACCATATTACAATATAAGCACATTTACATGTATGAGTAATATTCACCTTGTTGTTAATTGTAGCACAATAACGTAATAAAATTTAAAATAAAATACTAAAATAAAAGATGATGAAATATATTATGCAGTCATTAATGTTATTTAAACAAACTATGATTTAAATTTTAATATACAGGCTGTGGAAATGCTGTCATTAATGCCTTGTGCATTTGAAGCATCCAGGCGTAGCTGCCACAAGCATTCCTTTACTTCTAACAGGGTTTTACAATCTCCCCCAAAATCCTTCATAGTTAAATTATCTATGACAAATTATAACAGTTTTTTGTAATTGGTACAGACATTGCTATGGTTAAACAAGGCGTTCGTGGCTTTCTTGTTCTTAATGTCCCTAGTATGTTCCAAGTCCAGGTTTTCTTGTGGTCATCCCTACATAGAATGCAATACATGACAGGCAGGTAGCCACATAAACAACCATCTTAGTATTACAATTACAATGTCCTGGACATCTTAAAGTTCTTTTGTAACTGCAAGTTTGTACATAAGGTCCCTCATTGATATATTTACAAACACTGCATGTACCGCATTTACTCATTTCTGTGGGTCTATTATCTTGACTAATAGAATTTTTCTCAAACAGTTCTTTCAAGTTAGAACCTCTGCTGTTAATAAACTTAGGAGCAATTCCTATTATGTTCTTGATGTCTTGAGTAAAAATACTATCTCATACAGCATTAATGATGTTCTTAACCTTGTTGGATTGAATTCCAACAGCATACCAACAGAATAGTTTTGAACGGGGTTGTTTCTGGCAGAAATGTTAACATTGTCAGAATTTCTGTTGTTATCCAGGATGATGGGCATAAAGCCACTAGATCTCTCTATCTCTGCACTGTTCTTATTAAGTACATCCATTGGATAAACTCTGTTCCTGAACATATCAACTAGATGAGCCATGTCAGCTTTGAAACAGATATCTTGGATAACCAACCTAGATATCCATACAATTTGCCCCTTAACCACATTTTTCATTTGCTGGTCAGGGTGGCAACTGTTATTCATAGGTTCATAGGTAGGTACTAGGCTATCGGCCCAAAGGCTTATGTAAGCCTAGCCAACAAGGTTCCCTGGCTTACGCCACCTAAGAAAGTTATTTTCCTGTGCCACTGTTCAGCAGAGACACAGAAGTGATCCCTGGGGTGTATTTCCTTTTTCCCATCCACTCATCAAGATTTTTCTTGAAGAGTGCTAATGAAGAACTTTGCTTGACATAGATGGGTAGCCTGTTCCAGAGTATGGGAAGTCTCTGGGATAGGAATATATCCCTCCAGCATGTCCTGTTTAATTTGGTGACAAGGTTTAGGTCCCTAGAGCATGTAGCTTGGAGGGATTGGGATTTCTTTAGGTGTAGCATGTCCAACAGCTCTGGGTTTGACATAGCTTTATATGTTAGGCAGAGATCACCTCAGAGTAGGCTATATGCTACGGAGTAAAGCTGGAGTTTTTTGAGGCGGTCAGTGTAGGGCATTTGTTTGAGGCCAGTAATCCTCTTTGTGAGGTACTTCTGTGGCCTTTCCAGCTGCTGCAGATGTCTTGTGAGGTACATTCCAAAAGAGGAGTTGTACTCTATAATGGGTCTAATGAATGACAAGGAGAGGGGAGGGGAACAATGACCTCTTTTTCCTGGATGAGAACCCTTTTATGATGAGGTGTGCCACGTAGAAGGATTTCCTGACTACTGTGATGATGTGACTATCAAAGGAGAGACTGGTGTTCACCTGGGTCCCAAGGTCTCTTATCACACATTTGGTGTTAAATAGATTGCTGCCTATGTGGTAGTTCATGGGTACAGAGTTTTTACCAAAGGGGATGACACTGCACTTTTTGGCATTGAGCTTGAGGCAATGGCTCTGACACCAGGTATCTGTCTAAGCGAGGCCCTTCTGTAGGATGTCCACATCATTTGTGGACTTGACTATGACTCCTTGTTTGCAGTCATCTGCGAACTTCATTAGGCAGAGGCCTTCTGTGTTAGCCTGTACTTCAGAGAAGTAGATACCAAACAGGAGAGGTCCCAGGACAGAACCCTGTGGTACTCCACTTGTCACTGCTTTGAGGTCAGATTTGGAGTCTGCAACATTTACAGTGTGGGTTCTGTTAGTGAGCCAGTTGGCAACCAATATTGTGATGTAGGGAATTATACCTAGTTTAGTGAGTTTAGCTATAATTCCAGAATGAGGGATGGTGTCAAAAGCCTTGGCGAGGTCAAGATAGGCTGTGTGAATCACCTTACCCTCATCTACGGCTTTGGTGACTGCCTCAAAGAAGTCAATCAGTTTCATGAGGCATGATCTGCCTTTCACAAACCTGAACTGGGTGGGATCCAGAGTTTGGAGGTTACCAATGTCTTTGTTTATGAGTTCCATGATGATATGTTCCATGGCCTTGCAGATCAGGCTCATCAAGCTAACAGGTCGATAGTTCCCGGGATCAGTGGTGGCTCCCCCTTTGTGGAGTGGGATAACTGTTGCTGTGCGCCATTAACTGGGCACAAAGCCTAATGCATGGCTATTATTGAACATGGTGCTTAAGTGGGGAGCCAATTCGTTCTGAAGTTCATGTAAAACGCAGCCTGGGATGTTGTCTGGTCCCATGGATGCTGTGTTTTTGGCTTTAGAGAGTGCAGCTTTCACCTGCGTAGTTGTGATTACAGGGACTCTGCATTCTTCCTGTATAGATATGGGCCCTTTAGGGGGTGAGAGGGGGGTAAGGTTAGCACTGAACCTATCTGCCAGGATGTTGGCAATATCAGTTGGTTCTTTAATTTTCTTGCCTTTGTGCTGTAACTCAGAGCAGATCTAGGTGTTGCCATCAAGATTCTTGACATAGCTATAGAATGCTTTGTGGTTTTCCTTGGAATTAGTGGTGATTTTATTTTCGTAGCTTTGGAGGATCTTATAAGGGATCTCAGTTTCTTACTGAGGCTGACCAGGGAGCTCCTCCACTTGTGGGATTTTACTTCCTTTTGCAACAGTTTCTTCCTTCTGTTGTACAGTTTGTTTATGGCAGACCACCAGATTGACTTAATTTTTTTGGAGGATAGCATCTTGGTCCTGTTTGGGATAGCACGAACTATGCGCTCATGTAAGTGCTTATAGAGTGCATTTGTGTAGGATTCGGCAGTTGTAACTGTATTGTCCATCTGCATAGGTGTCATGAAGTCCACCACTTCTGTCTTAAGAAGCATGAAGTTGGCTTTGGAGAAATTTTTTACTGTGGTTTCCTTAAAGGGGGGTTGGGGCGGGATGTGGATATCAAGGGTGATTTGCTTATGGTCGGATCAGACCAACGAGGAGTTGACTTCAAGTGTGGGACACCAGTCACTCATGTTGGTAATGACTAGGTCTAGGATATTGTTGCCCCTGGTGGGGGTGTGGATAAGTTGATCCAGGGCATTGGAGTTTATGAATTCCAGAAAGCGTTGAGCTAAGGAGTTGGTACATGAGTAGTTTTCCCAGTTAATGGTAGGGTAGTTGAAGTTGCCCATTATTAGGGAGTTTGGTTGAACCCTAATATTTTCCAGTACATCAAGAAAAGAGGAGTGGGAATCCTGGGGCATGGTGGGGGATCTGTAGCAAGCTACAATTTGGATTGCATTTTTGCCCAGAGTTAGTTGCACTTGGATAACCTCAGAAGCATTATGCTGAGCAACTAGCCTGGAGGTGTGGATATCCTTAATGAATATGGACACACCTCCGCCTTTGGTGTTTTGGTCCAGGTTACATGGCCAAAAAGTGTGGTATGAGTTATAGCCTGGTAGTGCAGGGGTGCTCTCTGGAGCCTTGAACCAGGTCTCAGTCACTGCACAGATATCAATGTTCTCCATTTTAAGGAGTGTCTCGAGTGAGTGCATTCTGAGATTTAGACTTCTAGCATTGAGTAGCATTACCCTCAGTTTTTGCTTGCCTGTTCTTGTTATGGTGGTGAATTTGTTATTTGAACCTTGCCTAAAAAAGGCACTATAGGGGCAGAAGAAGCCTTAGCCAGTATCCAGAATCCCAGGGGAGACAGGTGCAGGCCATCTGTGGTAAAGTATCGTGGTCTGTCAACCATGACATCCCAAGCAGACAGATACTGGATCTCCATAGAATGACACCAGAAGCTTAGCCAATTGTTGAAGTCAATCATTTTGTCCTTGTACTGCGGTATAATTCTGGGCAATGGCAGAATGCTACTCAGGGCTAGGGTCATACCTGCCTGGGCTACAAGATCAGAGAGCTCCTCCATGTCTCTTTTCATGTAGTCCAGGGAGGTACGTCTCAGGTCATTTACACCAACATGGACAATGACAGACTCATATTTGTACTTGTTGTGGAGTGACCTGAGTGCGTGGGTTATGTGGCGGATCCTGGCACCTGACAGGCAGCTGACAGTAATCTTCTCCTTGTTTAGCCTGGTGAGTGGGACATCAGTGTGCCTGACTATAAAGTCACCTATGACTAGTGTGTTGGGTATGTTGTTTTGCCTTATTGTTGAGTGGCACACTGAGTCTGTGGGCTATGTGTTATTTGGGTTGTGTTGGGGGATGGAGGTTGCTTGCGTTTCTGCTTTGGAGGTCTATGTTGCTTAGACAGATTATTATTGAGAGCCTCCAAAAATGTTTTTGTGTTACTATGTGTGGATTTTGGTGATGTAGATTTAGTGAGACTATGTGATGAGTGTGGTGTGGTGCAAACGTTTACTTTCTCCTCATGACTGTCAAGTTCAGTCTTAGTTGGAGAGAGCTTTACCTCCAGTTTAGCTAGATAAGTGCATCTCTCACAGGTTGTAGTGTTGGGTGGTAGGAGAAGAGGGTTGTCTGTGTACATGAGGCAATTTCTACATTGCCTCAAGATGCCCAGATTCATCAGATACACAGGAGAGAACACTGGGAGCTGACCCTTGGACATGCCTGAATAAAAAAATATTTTCCTCTAGATAAGTGAGGAAAATGAGTACAAGAGCTGTTTCTCTAAGCAAGTGAGAAAAGTAAGTACAAAAACTGTTTTCCTCTAGGTAATGAGGAAGATTGAGTGCTATTGTAATTAGTAGCTTATTTAGTGCTTACAAGTTCTGAACAAGTAATGAGCATGAATAAGCAAATGTAAGTGCTAAAACTAAGAATCTGTATCTGTACTAGATGAGCTACAGGACAGGAACAATTGCAAATGCAGGTTTTCAAATCAGAAAGTTGAGAGAGTTGAAAGAGATTGCCCAAATGGCCAATAACTACAATTTCTGGGCCAGAACCACTCCTTATGTGGTAGACAGGTTACCTACTGCTTACCACTCCCACTGATAAGCTAGAAGGCTTCCCTCCAACACAGAAAGGCTTGGTGGGGGGGGGGGGGGTCAGAAGCTTACATACAGTCCTGGATACAGCAAATCTGTATCTGGAACACTAGTTACAGGAAAGGTAGGAAACAGGCCTACAGTTTTTTTTGTTTTTTTTTTACAGAAAAGTAGTAAAACAATTCACATGCAGTGCAAGCTAGCACACTTGAGTATGTAGCAGTATTAGACCAAACACAGTTTAAAAAATGCAATTAAATTCAGGGGCAGCCTGTGCTATTGGACTGCTGGACTGCAGCCCCCTCAACTGTAAAGTAAAAGAAATAAAAATAAAAAGAAATAAAAAGAAAATTAAATTTTTTTTTTAAATTCGTGGACTTCACGCATGAGCACTAGTCCGGACTGCTGCTGAGAGTCTGGAGCATGCGCAGATTGTCTCAGCAGCAGTCCTGACTGGGAAACATGAGGAACGGAGCTCCCAGAAGTCTATGCAGTTTTAAACTGCATAGACTGTCCTGGAACTCGCTGGGAAAATGCATCAGGGTCGGACTGCAATGTCAGCAGTCTGGAGTTTGCTGCAGTCTCATCGGGGGAAGATCTCGCGGGTCTTTTTGCATGCAGGGTCAAGATCTCACGGGTCTGGAGTGCATTTGCGCGGGGTTTGGATTTATGTTGGTTTCACTTGCGGGGATTGGATTTATGGTGGTTTCACATGGTTAAACTTTGCGGACAAGATCTACTACAGGTAATTTTGTGGACAGGGATTTGGATGTATGGTGGTTTGCTGTAAGATGTGTGTGTGTGTGTGTGTGTGTGTGTGTGTGTGTGTGTGTGTGTGTGTGTGTGTGTGTGTGTGTGTGTGTGTGTGTGTGTGTGTGTGTGTCTGTGTGTTTGTTTTCATCTGTCCTTGATTTTTACAAAATGATCTGGTTTCTGTCATATTTTTTGTACTGTTGATTTATGCTTATTACTCAAAGTGCTTGCTGCTCTATGTTTAAGTAGCAATACTTTAATGACCATCAGGTAAGCTTTGCTGAGATTGCAAGATGCAAGTAAGCTTTAATAAGCATACTGTTAAAGAATTGCCAACATTGAAAGCCTTTCTGTTGCCATGTAGAGAATACTTAACTAGATAATGTATAAGCCTTGGATATTGAAATGCATATGCCAGTATTTGTAATAAAGGACAGGATTACATTATTTTAATAGTCTCATCACTTGAAGACTTTCAGTCATCTCTGCAGGCTTTACCCGTAAACAGAATGCCAATTGTGTGGTCCATAACCTGTAATCCTTTTAAGTAATGTATCTTGAGCTTATTTCTTGTTTGCTTTTCATTTTTTTACTTTGATCATGTTTTCACCATGAAACAAGTAGATGTCAGGCAGCAGGTCTTTTTTTTTGTATAAGGAACATTTTTACAAGTGGGGGCATCAGAGATTTCTACTTTCAGCATCTTACTTGGTACTTTAATAAAGCTGAATATAAATTATAATTAGAACTGCAGTGCAAGAAGTGGTTTGAGTTGAGTGCTGCTTGTTTTTCTTATACTTGATTTTGACTGGCATTCCATTAATGTATTTAAAAAAAAGTAATTTATTTTTTCATGCCTCACAACCTTTTTTGTTTCCATCTAGATATTAAGCTGTCATGCAGCCAATGCATTAAAATATTTTTATTCTTCTACACTTCATTTTGCCTTGATTGGACTCTCATAATGACGGTTTGGCACCCAGTGCAGTATATTTAGTTTTTGTGGTTTGCTACTACAGGTGTGTGTGTGTGTGTGTGTGTGTGTGTGTGTGTGTGTGTGTGTGTGTGTGTGTGTGTGTGTGTGTGTGGTAGGGAATACCTCAGGCTTGAACCTGTACCTTGTATGCAGGTGTTAAAGACCTGAATTCCCTACCCACCACCATTTGTAAAAAAATGCAGATTTTTGCCTCATATTTGATCTGATCTGTTCCTCATAATATCTGTGGTTTGTAAATGCTGCAATGCTTGATATTTGATGGTGCAGTTTTAGCATTGTTGCCTCACAGCTGCAGGTTCTCGGGTTTAATTCTTGGCTGGGGTGCCTTCTTTGTGGGGTCTGTATCTTCTCCCTGTGTTTGTGTGGGTTTACTTTTGTGTCCCCCCATGTTACAAAGACATGTCTGCATTGTTTCGTCCTGGGCCTCTGCTGAAAATTGTTTTTTTGTTCCAAGTCAGACTGTCCTGATTAACAAATGTTAAATAAAATTGACAGGGATTTGAATTTCACACTTCAGGTTTCTGAATGTTTAATTCCTTACATATTTGATGGTGCAGTGGTAGTATTGTTGCCTCACAGCTATAGGTTTTTCTGGTTTGATTCTTGGCTGGGTTGCCTTCTGTGTGAAGTCTGCATCTCCTCCATGTGTTTGTGTGGATTTGTTCTGGTGCCCTGCCATTTTACAAAGACGTGTCTGCAGTATTTCTCCCTGGGCCTCTGCTGAAATTTGTTTTTGTTCTGTCAGAAGTAAAATTGATAGGCATTTGAATTTCAGACTTCATGTTCTTCAGAAAATAGATAGTAACACATCCTTTTATTCTAGCAATTTTCTAAGTTTATAAGATGAATATTTGAAATTTGTCCCTATTTTTGGGACTGTATTCCCCCATTATTGGCTTCGTCCAGGTTTTTTGTGCTAAGGTTGACAGCTATGGCAAGAACTGAATTCACTGAATATGTTTGAGGGCTGTATTCCCTCATTACTGGGTTTGGCCAGGTGTTTTGTACTAAGAGGTTGACAGCTATGGTGAGAACTGAATTCACTAAATGATAGCCATTTATGTTTCAGTCTTCCTCTCTTTTACAAAGCAACTGATTTGGCATAGTGGTATGTTGCTCTGACTGCTTTGCTCAGGGACCTTGGCAGTAAAATGTATGGTGGTAACACAGCATTTTATTCTAGCAACTTTCCAAGATTATACAAGCAGTGTTTAATCTGTCCCTGTTTTTTGGGCTTTTGACCCCCCCCCCAATAAATTTTGGCTTTTTCCAGTTTTCTTGTGCTGTGAAGTTGAGATGAAGTTGAGTATCGAGTAGATTTTACACGGATCTGAGAGCTGCAGGGGAACAGAAGTTTAGTGCTGCTTAAGTGTAGATGGTTTGCCTTGTTAATAGCACAACAGGTTGTGTACTTGCTTTTGATGCAGAAGGCTGTGGGTTCTACTCCCACAAGGGGTGGATGCTGCCATACTGAGAATGTTCTCCTTGGTGAAGATACTAACTATGAGTCTGTTATTAGTTTGCCATCCATTTCCTCTTGCAATATTACTAGTTTATCATTTTTTAATGTAATATAGGCAATTTATTCCTGAGGGGCAACAGATTTTTCGATGAAACCATGAAATGTAAAGGTGTTTGCTAGCAGCAACCTCTTCATTAGTTACAGATTTCTTTAATGTGTAATTATTTAGATGACTTTTACTTCTTCAGAGATTGTGCATATTTACTGATAATGGACTGTAGAATTGTGCATATTTACTGATAATGGACTGTAGAATTGTGCATATTTACTGATAATGGTGGACTGTAGAATTGTGCATATTTACTAATAATGGTGGACTGTGGAAGTCTGAGTAGACTTTTATGATGGAAATGTTCTGAACTGGGCAGTTTTGTCATTATGGGTGCATGCGTTTTGTTTCATTGCTTACTGGAAAAATGTTCAAAACAAATTTAAAACGCCCTCTAACAACTGTACTGTATTGTACAAGGAATATAAATTTAGTACAATGAGGAAGGTGTATCAAAGAGCACATGTATGTTTCATATGCAAGGGGCCTATGATTTGAAAACAGCCCAAAATTAATCTTTATCTGCCACTGGCAAAATGTATTTTCTTTGAATGTGGGTTTTAATGCTGTTTAAATGAATGTGAGTTTCAAGAGAAGATAAGTTTTAATGCTAAGTCTGTTTTTCATTGTGAGACTGCATTGCTTTGTTTAGCAGATGTCTTAGTGTTTGTGCTGTAAAATACAAAATAAAACTTTCAAATGAAATCCAACTCATCATAGAAGTAAAGCAGTATGCACATTAGTGTTTATGGTAAATGGAGTGAAATAGCCAAGTAATAGATCATTGGAATGGCTGCAGATGCTCCATTCAACCATGATTTTATCAGGGGGGAAGGGCAGCAAACTGAGACAGGCCCAGCTGAACTATACCTCCCAACTGTCCAGATTTTCAAAGAATGACTAGATTTTTGTTTCTTATTTTTGGTTTGTTCTTCATAATTCCTAAATGATTTGCCAGTAAACTACAAATTTTAAGTCACTGAATAATGATACACTGAGTTTCAGACTTCATAACCTTCAGAAAAATGCATGCTAAAGTAAGAACTGTTATTCTATCAACTGTTTCAATTTATACAAGAGCAATTTTTGGTACTGTTTATATGTTCCCCCAATATATTTGGCCTTGTTCAGATTTACTGCATTAACAGGTTGAGAGGTACATGCGAATAAATTGCTTTATAGAATTAGGCATAGCCAACCTCTCAACTGTCCCCAATTTTGGCTCAAAATGTTGCTCTTCCACCTAATAATCCCTCCGCAAAATAGCAATTTTGGAAGAAAACATGGAGAGTTTACAATTAAGAAATAACTATAATAATCAAAGTTATAGATTACTTGAAATGCATGTAGATTCTTTTATTTTGTCAGCTGCTCAAGTTAGCAGTACTAATATTAAAGTGTCCCTTCTTTGACAGGTTGCCAGCTGTATTGTGTGGCTATTTCATATTTTTGCATCACATTTTTGGTCCATGTTTCATAAAATTGTGTGTTTTGGCAAATTATTGAAACTCATTAAAGATTGAAGTTAGAAAATAATGACAGACATTTGAGTTTCAGATTTTATACCCTTCAGAAAATTCATACTAATGCAAGACCTATTCTATTATCTTTCTAAGTTTATTAGAGCAATATTTAAAAATTGTCCTTATTTTTGGGCCTTTGTCCCACTTGCTCTGAGGTTGAGAGGTATGACAAATGGGTCAGGGCCATCACAGTCAGCCAGAGACATTTCAAATTGTGACATACTTGTTGCTCCCCACTCCCCCATGTAGTGACTCTGGATGTGTCCAAGCAAGGCAAGGAGTAGTTATGCAGTGTAAATGTGCAGTGTGTCCCCCCATCCAAGGTAGACACAAGTACTACAGTGGCTTTTCATCTGTCCTTGATTTTGCAGAATGGTCTGGATTCTGTCATATTTTTGTACTGTTGATTTATGATTATTACTCATATTTATGCTTATTACTCAAAGTGCCTGTTGCTCTGTGTTTAAGTAGCAATGCTTTAATGACCATAAGGTAAGCTTGTCTGAGATCGTAAGATGCAAGTAAGCTTTAATAAGCATACTGTTAAAGAACTGCCAACATTGAAAGCCTTTCTGTTGTTACCATGCAGAGAATACCTAACTAGATAATGTATAAGCCTTGGGTATTGAAGGACAGGATTACATTCTTTTAAAAAGCTCACACTTGTTGGAGACTTCCAGTCATCTCTACAGGCTTTACCCATAAACTAAACAGAATGCCAATCATGTGTGGTCCATAACCTGTACAGTAATCCTTTAAGCAATGTATCTTGAGCTTGTTTCTTGTTTGCTTTTCATTTTTTACTTTGATCATGTTTTCCCCATGATACAAGTAGATAGTTGTCAGGCAGCAGGTCTTTTTTGGATAAGAAACATTTTTACAAGTGGGGGCATCACAGAGATTTCTACTTTCAGCATGTTACTTGGTACTTTAATAAAGCTGAATATAAATTATAATTAGAACTGCAGTGCAAGGAGAAGTGGTTTGAGTTGAGTGTTGCTTGTTTTTCTTATACTTGATTTTGACTGGCATTACAGTAATGTATTTAAAAAGTAATTTATTTTTTCATGCCTCACAACCTTTTGTTTCCATCTAGATATTAAGTAAGCTGCCATGCAGCCAATGCATTGAAATATTTTTATTCTTCTACACTTATTTTTGTCTTAATTGGACTCTCATAATGATGGTTTGGCACCCAGGGCAGCGTATTTAATTAAAGTTAGTTTTTGTGGTTTTGAGCATAGCTCCTCTCCTTTCTAGTTGGCCACACTCCTTCCCCTTGAACCCACCCATTCAGCTGTCTCCTGCAGCCCCCCTTTGATTTGAAGTCACCAGCTGCCACTGATTAAATTAAAAATGACTGAAAGCAAGTGCAGAAAGAGTTTATTAGGTAGTATGTGGTAAAGAGATGGGACTGGGGGAGTGTCCTAGATCAAATGCAAAAAGGAATTGCTATATGTTTTTTTACGAAAAAAAATTGAATGTGAATGAATTTGTTCATTTTCCACATAAAGCATAATATCCAGGAACTCTATTTGATGTTTGTCAATATGATTTTTAATTTCAGAAACTTAGTTGTTTGATTTAAATAATCAGTAAATGCCTCCACCTCATTCTTAGACCCCTTCCAAAGAATCAATATATTATCCAGGTATCGTAAGTATAACATAATATCTGACCTGTAATCTGACTTGAAAACAAAATTCTGCTTCCAATCTGCCAGTACCAAGTTGGCATAGATGGGTGCACATCTGGCACCCATCGCAGCCCCATTTATCTGTTTGTAATATTCGCCATCAAAAAATATAAAGTTATTATGTAATACCATGTCTAGCAATTCTAATAAAGAGGTTTCTCTTAACATGATGTAAATTACTATATTTCAAAAGACTGTTGTTAAACATTTCTAGCCTGGTCTGTTGGGAGATCACAGAAAACAAGTTAATGACATCAACTGTCACGAACCAAAATTCGTCTCCAACATCAGTATTGGTGTTCCTAATACAGTCCAGTCAATGCCACAAGTCCTTTAAAATATGTGTTAAATTGTCCAGAATATTCTTACATGTAATATCAATAAAGGCTGCTAGGGGTTCAGTCTTTGAGCCCTCGCTGCAACAATAGGCCTAAATGGTGGAAAATTTTCGTTCTTATGGACTTTAGGAATACCAAATATTGATGGAATAATTGGATGTTCCACTGACAAATATTTGAATTCATCATGGGAAATAATCCCCCACACAGATATTCATAAAGTTGCCAATCAATTTTTGTGTACGCTCATTGTACATCGAATTTGGAGAGTATTTTGCATGTCTCTGTGTCATTAAGTAATAAGCGCATTTTACATTCATAGTCAATATTTGCCATAATAACAACCCCTTCACCTTTGTCAGGTTTCATAACCCTGTATTGATTATTGCTAGACAATTCTTTGAGGCAAAACCTTTCTGCACTAGTCAAGTTACTGTTGAATAGTGTTTCTCTTTCTAAACATCTACATATTTGTACACCACAAAGTCTGTCAAATATCGCAACTGCTGGGTTGTAGGGTGGTATAAAGGTGATACTCCTTTTCAAAACCAAATACTTGTTGTCAGTGTCAGGGGAAATGTTATTACCAAAAAATTACCTTAAATTAAGGAGCCTAGTATATAGTTTGAGATAAATTAGTAATCTCCCTGTCTCATACCTAAAAGTGGGAACAAACAAAAACCTCTTTTGAAAAGACTAACATAATGTTCAGAAATCAAAAAATCAGAACAGTTATAGATTTTGAAATCCTGATCACCCTTTAACTTAAAATTAATTGTGATACTGTGATCATCCACATCATTGAATTCATCAAAGGTGAAATCACCCCTTTTGTCACAAAACAACTCCGCCAAAGACCCATTAACCCTTTCATCACTGGACTGTGTAGGGGAGCCTGGTTATAATTCACTTGATGATTGTGCCACTGATTGTATCTTGTTTGGTGTTGACCTCCCCATCTCCCCCTTGACTGATAATTCTGATGCCTTGGGGTTCTCGTATCTGCATAGCTCTGGTAATGAGCACTGTTCCTTATCCAGTCTGAGCATCTTAGTGGTTGTCCCATGTCTATAAAAGCCTCATTATCATCACAAATATCTGTCTGAATTACTTCTAAGTCATCCCTGGTGTCCGTAGCATGTTCAAGGTTCACATTTTCATCCCTCATGCTGTTATCACTTCTTTGTGAGGGATATGCCCTTTTTTCTTTGTACTCTAATGTATCTCTCATAATTTTCTTTTGCTTTCTTTCTAACCCTGTCTTAATGAATTTGTCCACATCTAATAAAATTTTGTTGAATTGTGCCTTATCTAATTGCAAATCACTGAAAATACTATGTTTTAAAGTCAAAAACTCATTTTTTTAATTTACCACTTTCCTATCAACCTCATTTTTGCATGCTTAATCTGGTCAAAAATAGAATCACGCACAATACACATGGTCTTTTTTTTTTTTTTTTTTGTCCTATGCTTTTGCATGGAGTTTGAAGTCTCATGCCATTGCCAAGTGACGGTGAAAGGCTGCTCATGTCTTATGGCGAAACCTGGTGAGTTTTTGCCATTGGCCATACTAGTCCAGTTATCCTCACACAAAGGTGCTTAAACATGCTGCACTTTAGGAATACAGAGTGAAGGCAGGGTGTAGTTACTATTTTGAAACAGTTACTCTGATAGCTCTTAGACTGATGGATGTCACAAAGTGCAACTTACTATGTGGCGTGTTGAACATAAATCAGTTGACTGAAGATTTTTTTACCATACCATCAAGGGGTTCAATTCCAGATGATCTGACACCATTTCTTAGTGTGATATTATGTGTGTATGATATGTTTAATCACCCACATCTTAACATTTGCCATAGGCATAAATTTCATAACGATATATTGAATACTGGCCTCAAAAGTGTATTTGATGTGACATCCATCCACGCAGCTATGAGATATTTATCCAACCTTGTTCTGCTTGTCATAAGCCTCTTGTTCATCTCCTAACCCTTCTTTATCCATATATATGTCATTTCATGTTACAGAACATGGCAGGTTAATAATGACAACAGACCAAAAACATGTTCCGTTACACAAAACATTGTTATGTCCATCTCTCCTTGTATTCATCCATTCACTTCTATCTCTCTTTACGTGTGTGTATATCTATTAGGCTAATGGATGTAAAGTTCATCTCATGGTTTCTACAAAGCATCACAACTCTTCTGATAGACAATACCAACATGTTACCTTGATTCAATAGGTTCAGGTGATGATCGGATATAGAAACATAAATGTTCATCTTGTTAAGGCTTATAACCCAGCAGTATGCTATTAAGGACTGTTTTCAGTGGTCTCTTTCCTGAGTATCTGTTGCCTAGCCATCTGCCTACCTCTTTTCCTACATAAGTATGATACATCTGCCTATCGCGTAAACTGTAAATTGGGCCACAATTGATATAACTGTCAAAGATCAATTCCCACATTGAACCATTATATGTCAGATTTCCCACATCTTCTTTGAAAACATTTAAATAGATGCATTAATTAATGTCATTCTATATCTCCTCCACCCTTATCTCATACAATTCATGCTACAGAGCAGGACATATTCTGATAGAGAATCACATCATGCATCAATACACCATTAGGATATTCATGAATGTGCCAGGACATTACCTCCGACATCCTCTACAGACTTTTGTCTGTCTTCACCTAATCTGTCTCATCAGAATATATTATAGCATCTTTAGTAGGATAACTGATGAAATATTCATCTAATATGATGTGGAAACTGTCCTAACAGTGAAGAAGCATATGGCACACACTTTTCAGGCTATCTGGCACTATAGAAATAGTTAGCAAATTTACAGAGTCATACTAAGCATTTCAAAAGCTGCACCACCCCTTGTCATTTGTAACAAGCTGTACACACAATTAGCTTTGCAATGAGGCCTGTAAAACTACTACTATTTGTATAATTATATCGAGGTAGGCATTATTGATACAATTTGGGGAAAACACATGCTTTATCCTTTAGTGTAGTTATTGAGAGTCATATCTGCATTCCCGATCACATTTACTTTGTTAATGACATCCTGACACCATTTGAAAAAAATAGAATAATCTGGATTTGAACCTTGGTTCACCTGTGCTCTGACCAGGAATGCACTGTTCTTAAACTCTGTCTCACAGAGAAAGCTAGGCAACACATGTATTTTCCACACTCAGTACTGTACAAAGTGCTGACAGCCATGCATTTCCAGTGCAAAGGAAGGTGTACTACATTAAATGTTTCATTTTTACATAAGCAGAGAACCATGTTTTCTTGGCTCTTAACATCAACACAAACAGGAAAGACTAGGCCAACAGTTATTTATGTAATAAAACATTTCAATGATAGACAACAACATGCACATCATAGTAGCTGCCAGCAATTTCTACCATAATATATCTTGCAAGCCTGACATGTGAAACATTTACAACAAACAGATGTATTTTGTAGTTAATTACAATCAGATCAGTTACTCTATGTCCCTATTTGTGCACAATTTGGCAATGAGCACCAGTGGACACTGTTACTACACAAGTCCAAACTGAATTCCTGAAATTCAAATGACGTGTGCACTAATACATTGCCATCATTGGCGCAAATCAGGTTTTCTGTAATGGACTTTGTGAAGAGGCATATGGCATATCTAAGTCTGGTTACTTGGTTGTAACCTCCAGTACATGGAAATGCACCCTTTTAAATAAGAAAAGAGCAGTGACATGTGTGTTTGACTGAACACATACTATTGGATATTCATGTGTCCCCTGCAGCTCTGCACTTGCAAATGATATATCAGTACTTGGACCATTGTCAATCAGACTCCAGAATTACATAATAAAAACACGAACGTTAGAAAATTAAAAAAAAAACACCACCAAAAACAGGGTAGAGCTGATAGGTATTCTTTACTGCAAAGATCTGGTACCTCGGCTGTTTGTCTTCAACTGACAACTAATGCAAAGTGTAGCCATCTTAAATACATTTCAAAAAAACATGAATCATCCAATGACATTCAAGTAACAATAATTAATATCAATTATCATCATTCTAACATTCAAACCTAAACACTACTCACATTTTTATTTGTCATTGACATTTCTATTTAAATTGTATATTTTATATTGCTTTGCAAACTATCAACATTATATTTAATTACATTCTATTATAAAAATTTGATACAAAAAAATTAACAAAAGAAAAAACTGTGTAGCCAGTCTGAGTCAAAGACCATCATTACATGTGCAAAAACAACAATGTGCAACATCTTAATAAATTCACTTCCAAATTTAGACCCCTCGGTAAAAGTGTTCTGTAACAACTTTCTAACTACATAACCCCCCCCCTGGCTAACCCCCTGGCTAAAGGCTGAGCCAGGACAGAATAAAATAAACCTGAAGTGTTGCTACTATGCACATTCAAAAAATGTACAGCAACAGGACTTTTTAAATTGCCATTGCGAACATCCCTAAGATGTTCCAAAATCCTAATTTTTACAGCCCTTTTAGTCTGCCCTACATACTATTTGGTTTCAGCACAGTTACAACCAATGACATAAACTACAGCACAAGAGTAACAGCTAAACTTCCCCTTATATACAGGGTTTATATTAGATAAACGAATGCTTAAATGTTCGAATCTCTAAAGGTCGACCTTTAGAGATCGAACAGTTAAGTGTTCGAATATCTTTAAAAATTAAAAAAATAAATAAATAAAACTAAAAAAAAAAAAAAAAACTAAAGGGTGTAAGCAGGGGGGCAAGCACCCTTGCATCCCTACACTCCCCACTACTTAAATATACCAACTCCAAGATCGAGCTACTGTGTAGGGAATGGGAAATTTCCCATTTTCTCTCTGCCATGCAATGAAGTGCGACTTCGGAGTTGGTATATTTAAGTAGGGGGGATGTGGATGGCACAGCCCCTCACGTGGGGGGTATAGGGGGGCTTTCCCCCTGCTAAAACCCTTTCACTTTACCTTTTTTTTTTCATTCTTTTATTACATTTTTGAACACTTAAATGTTCGATCTCTAAAGGTCAACCTTTAGAGATCTGAACATTTAAGCGTTCGTCAATGTAATATAGACCCTATATACAAATTTTCTGCCATTAATACAACCTCCCATAATATTCTTAACATGGGCACAAACTTTACAATGGCCACAAGAAAACATTCCAAATGAATCCTGTTGAACTTGACCCTGGGCCATGTTCAAAAGCTCCTTCAAATTTGCATAACGTCCATATGAAAATCTGACATGTCTAGAAAATAACTTCCCCACATGGACATCCCCACTTGTTAAATGCCAAGATTCCAAAATCATTCTCCTCATAATTTCAGAGAACCCAGAATATTTAGAAACAAAATAAATTTCCCTTTCCTCATGATTACCTAATCTAACATTGGCATGTTTACTCCTGTTAACCCTTGGAACATGTCTATTGCTTAAGGCCTCAATTAAAGCCTTACTTACTATTTTCTCATCATAACCTCTTGAACTTAACCTCTTTTTGGCATTCAAAATGCACCCTTTTAAATAAGAAAAGAGCAGTGACATGTGTGTTTGACTGAACACATACTATTGGATATTCATGTGTCCCCTGCAGCTCTGCACTTGCAAATAATATATCAGTACTTGGACCATTGTCAGACTCCAGAATTACATAGCCTAACTACATTGTTACATTTGTTATGGTTTTATAGTGACAGTGGATATTGCATAATCATGATCATATCCCATTGATATTGTCATTAACTTGTATTACTGTGGACCTACCTTCAGCTGAATATGAAGACACATAACTCCATCACTGCAATACTTGAGTTTCCCAAGTGTGTGTGTGTGTGTGTGTGTGTGTGTGTGTGTGTGTGTGTGTGTGTGTGTGTGTGTGTGTGTGTGTGTGTGTGTGTGTGCATGTTTCATCTATACAACATCCAGAAAAACAGGTACATGTCTGTCTCACTTCTGCAATATGCATACATGACAGTTTATTTCACCTAGGTTCACAGGATGTATAATAAATAATTTTGCAAACTGTGCCAACACATTCATAACACAAATCCTGGCGTTGCACACAAGTCTCATAACGGAGTATGTTACCTGCAACACTATAATAATGTCATCTTCCATAAAGTACACTTTAACAGTGTTAAAATCAGACTTCTGCACTGGTACTAGCACTAAGTAATGTGTTCTCTAGTTTTTGTAGCTACACAGTCAGTGTGTGTGTGTGTGTGTGTGTGTGTGTGTGTGTGTGTGTGTGTGTGTGTGTTCAGATGAGCATGAGTCCATGTTCTGCTACCCTCACTCAAGTAACATTCAGGAGATACTTTTGCACTGCTACATCACTCCACAGCAATTTCATAAGCCTTCCCTACATCCTCTTCTCAGCATACAGTGATGATGTCATCATGTATAAAGTGCATTCTGACACTGTTAAAGTCAGACATCTGTGGTGGTGTTGACATTAAGTACTATGTGCTCTAGCTTGTGTAACTAGCAGTCATATGTGTGTGTGTGTGTGTGTGTGTGTGTGTGTGTGTGTGTGTGTGTGTGTGTGTGTGTGTGTGTGTGTGTGTCTCTTTATTCAACTATCACTCTGGAGACAATTTTCACTGGGATGTGAGCCCAAAGCTATGTCAGACATTCCTTCCAACATCTTTTTCTTAGCATACAGTGATGCTGTCATCCACTATAAAGTGCACTCTGAAAGTGTTAAAGTCTGACTTCTGCAGTGGCACAAGCATTAAGTACTGTGTAGGGGACTTAATCTCATAGCAGTCAATGTGTGTGTGTGTGTGTGTGTGTGTGTGTGTGTGTGTGTGTGTGTGTGTGTGTGTGTGTGTGTGTGTGTGTGTGTGGGTGTGTGTGATTATATACATATATATGTGTGTGTGTTACTCTCTTCATTCAAATTTCACTCTGGAGATAATTTTGCACTGAGATGCAAGTCCACAGCTATGTCAGACACTCCTCTCAACATCTTCTCAGCATACAGTGATGATATCATCCTTTATAAAGTGCACTCTGACACTGCTAGGGTCAGACGTCTGTGATGGTGCTACTCTTACTTTGTATGGAATACATCTTGTATACCTAGACAGGTATGGCATTCAGATCTGAAATCAGTCAACGGGTGTGTGTGTGTGTGTGTGTGTGTGTGTGTGTGTGTGTGTGTGTGTGTGTGTGTGTGTGTGTGTGTGTGTTTGTATGTGTAGGTTGGTGATACATTGTGGTTATTGTATGATGTTTTGAATCTCTTTTCATTTGACTCCCACCCAGGAGAACCTTTTACATAACCCCCTGAATTCAACATCCACTCTTTCCCTCTGTCCACATAACATCTTTTCTACAGAACATTGACAATGTCATCATGTTTAATATGCATATGCATGCACACATTGTGAAGCAGAGCCTATCCCTGACCCTCTACAAGGAATCTCCAGACCACAGGTTGTGTGTGATTGCTAATTCACTGATAGGGTGATGCCCCTCCCCATATGGACAGAGGCAGTCTGTAATAGAATCAAACACACACATATGCACACACCCCTAGCATATTCCCTCACCAAGAGATAATGATTTGGGTTTAAATGGGATAATAATGGCTTGGAATGTATGGGTTCTTGGCTATTAGCCTATTAATGTCCTATGACCCTATGAACATTGTATATGTCGATGTTGTTGCCATCCACATGTGCTAGGTTGACATGTGAATGTACTGTTACCTTACAACACTGTATTCCAATCTGGAAATTGAAATACTATATTGATGTCCGCTGCTGCCATTTGGTTTCATGTTCCTTCCATAACAGCTGTAGTAATATGCCTCCAGAGGAATGAAGACATGTAATGATGCTATGTATAGTGTTACCTTACTAAGGCATGTGCTTTGATAGTGGAGTAAACCCACATTCTACAGAGTTCTCATTCAACTATTACAGTGGCAGCGGCAGTATGGTGCAGTTGTCCATGTGCATACCTAGCATCTGGAAATTATATCTTAAACACAGCAATATTACATAATAGTTATTACATGGGCACATATGTCTAGGTTCATCAACATGTTGAAATGTTGCTATATACACAAACATTTGACATTTTCAGATTCACTTGCAACCTTGGTGAAATCACTGTATGCAGTATTGTGCAGTTGTTCACAAGGATTATACAGGTGTTTCCCAGCAGAGTTGTATGACTGTCAATATTTGTGTCATTAACTGTTCTCTATGAACTGCCTCAGTTGTAATGTCTCCATATATGGTGTCAGGGCCCTCATCCACACATTTCCAATGATAGACATATAGGCATATGATGTATTGCTGGTATAATGCCTTGAAATAGTTAGAGTTGTCTGACTGTGTTAACAGTTTCCCTGTGTCACATGTGATTCTTAACCAAGGTTTTATTTGGAGGTGGTGTACAGCTTGAAGTCTATCTATAGATTAGGTATAGCTATAGTGTGACTGTACTGCATCATGGACATGCCAGTACATCACATCAGTATTACCACTTAGCTTCTATGAGCATATATGAATATATGTTAGGATTTCATGGCAGTATAACATTTTCACTGACAATGCCAGAGTGACATTGATCATGTGGCACGTGTTGAATTTTGACATGGACTTATAGAGTGAGCCCCATGTATTGTTTGGTATGTATACAGCATTACAGTGACAGCTTTCTTGATGAACACCAATGCAAGAGTCCACAGCAAGCAGTAAACTCCAGAAAATGTATTAAAAATTCACCAACAGTAAGCGCTTTGGTCAAATAGTGCAAACTTCTTCAGACCAAATGAATCATTTGCTTGCTATTTTCTGTGGAGTCTTGTGTAGGTGCTCAACAGTGCTTGAGCTGTGCCTTTGGTAAACAGCTTCCTTGATCATTGACAAATGACTTTGCATTGCTGTAATTTTTGTGCACATGGGCATAGTTGATGCATTGCCATCAGTCTCTCATACAGCTGTACCTTTCATTATAATGGATCACTTCTTAATTCACACATCAATTGCAGATGCTTCAGACAATATCCATTGCTATTATATGTGACAGATGCATGTAATAACCAGCTGTGTGTAGGGAATGCACTCATAATAGTGTGGTGTTTGCATGTGTTGTTATTTGTATGGCCGATACCTATATCAGGCAGGGATGCTTTAGTCAAGTGTATCACATTTGGCACAGTGAGTTCTCACACATTTGGTATTCCATACAGAACTATTCTCTGCAATGCATACCATTAGGATTTGACAGCGTAGACTTCCCTTGAAGGTGTTGTACTAGATGCTTGTATGATACATCTTTCTGTGTTGCACCCAGTACATGCACAGCTCATTGACAACATTGATGGCATGTGTTTGATTCTTGCAGGGAGATTGTGGCTTATGTGTCATGAAAACCTCTCAACTGGTCAGGATTTACTCTGATTTCAAATGCAAGTTTAACACTGCCCTCTTAATCCCTCTAAAAGTAGTCTTTTTTGAGGAGGGGGTGGGGAATTCACCTTACAAGATATGACAATCATTACAGTTGTACATGTCTGTTTCTGCAGAAAATGTATAACATGTTACAATCACATACTCTGACACTGCTGTGGATTAACAGTCATAATATTTTAAAAGTGTCCATGACTGTGCTATCTGTCCATGATTGTTTGTGAGCTATGGTGACATGTTAGTCGCATTGCAGCAAGTAATTTTGCAGATCTTCAAACTATGCACATACCCCCTATTGTATATACTGTCCTTGCTAACTGTCTTCTCCAGTGAGCATGTCAGTGATGTGTATATGACAACGATTCACCTCCATTGGCATGCAACCTTGGGTGACCATCACATATATACTATCATGTGTGTTTATATCATAATATTATCATGCAGAAAGTGTAAACAGCAGTGCATACTTTGTTATCTACACATGCACTTAATGTTATGCTACTGACTTGTTTTGGAAGTGCATATACACTGACATATCCTATCATTGGACTTTTCCATATTTAAAATGCTCTCTTCCTCTTTATTTATTACTGTCATTCATGTCTGTGCACATTTTCTTCAACACACTTTCCCTGCCCAGTGTACCTTTCATTGTAGTTGTCCTTGCCATTTACCCTCCGCCCTCCATTATTTCATGCTGCAAATAATTGTTTTACTGTACATTGCATTCAGTACGCATTTCTTTACTGTGTTACTACTGCTGTTATTGCAGTATTTTCATCCCAGTAGTCACTGTGGCTGTGTGCACTACCTCGAGGAGCAAGTTTGCTCATACGCAACCTTAAATGCTTCTTCTTTCTGTGCTTGTGCTGCCCTGCACAGTTTCCTGGCCAGCAGCACTGTTGCTGGCTATGAAACTTTGCTTGTATTCATTTAAGTGTGATAAGCTTCATGAATATCAGAATAGCACTGTTGCTCACTGCCCTGACATGTGAATTTCATGTACGCTCCGTGTGGAGCCTACATGGAGTTTACTGAATTTCCAGGCAGAAATTAGCAAAATTTCAAGCATGCTTTTACAGGAAAAATGTCAGCTCAAGGTGTCTGCATTTGCACAAGGCACTGGCAAACACTTGAGGGTAAACTAATAAGTAGACCCTGATGAGTTATGGCTGACGTATTTAGGGAGAATTTCTGAAGTTTAAGTTAGACAGCAGCTAATCAACCAGCACTTACTGAATAGAAACAATTAGCTTTGTCAAGGATGAAGAAAAGAGGGAATTCACCTGACTGGCTACTGCCTGGCTACTACTACTGCTGATCTCACCACAGCTTCATGTTGCTGAAAGTCAATGATCCTTTGCTTCTTCTGCCACCAGAAGCAAAACAGTAGCATCGATCACAAGATGAGAAGCAGGCCACAGGCTCTTTGGGGATCAACAGTCTTGCCCCAGAAAATACATGGGTCTGTAGGGTTGTTGTAGTCTTTTTCTGGTTGATGCCTTGAGCAGCACACTTACCAGTCAGGAAAGTTCAACACAGACACTCGCTGACCAAGCAAAAACAAACAGCATCAATACATTCTCCTCCTTCTTTCACCAGGAGCAAAATATAAACACAAATTCCAAGCTGAGACCTATGAAGCAGTTATAAGGCTTTCCGCTGATCAGCAGTCTTCAGGAAATATTGTCCCTATTATCCTGCTCTCACCACGAGCAAAATAGAAGCACTAATCCCAAGATGACTACTGAGAGGCAGAATGTGGGCTCTCCAATAATTGGTGGCCTTGGACAAGATGTTGCAGGTTTTAAAGTTAAGGTGGAAAATGTGTAATATCCTAAGAGTTGCAGTGCACACTAAGCAGTTAGATATGAAACAAGAGGTAACTTAAGCTTCAGCAATATAAGTGGAAAGCCATTAATTTTAAAAGAGTAAGATTGATTGGAAGGGGGTGGACATTTTGTATTCTGGCTGTATATAGTACAGTGGACAGGGCCAATGAATTTAAATAGCTGAAGGGGTGTGATTTCACAAAATGATAATTTTATGCTTACTCATAATAGTCAATGAGAGACGAGAGGGAAGGAATTATGTGTCCAAATTAACATAAGAGGCAGGCAACTAGAAAGACAGTTGAAAATGTAATTTCTGTGTGACTCACAAGAGACACAGCAGATGTCTTTTTCCTAGTTTAAATATGCAATTAAAAGCAGAATAAAAGTAAAACACAGTGTAAAGAAAATAAACCACAATATACAAAATAAAAGAAAGCAATGAAACAATCCAAAATATGAGAAAGCAAAAACAAACTAGCCTTTCCCTCATAGCAATCTATGATAAAGGTAAAAGCAATGGCAAAGTTTTCAGCAGGCAGAAGGGACAAATTATTGGTTAATTTTAAGGATGGTGAATGGCTGGAAAAGGTTAAGGGATTTACCAGTGGATAAGTGCTTGCCTGTAGGCAGACGGTTGTTGATATTATTAAAAGGTCTGCATGATGCCTCACTTTTGGGTGTGTCTTATGGGATGTGGACTATGTTATCACTTTTTTGTTTATCTTAGGGCTTTTCAGATTAGTGAGTTATTAGGAAAATTAATATGGGCTTTGTGTGTGTGTGTGTGTGTGTGTGTGTGTGTGTGTGTGTGTGTGTGTGTGTGTGTGTGTGTGTGTGTGGGTGTGGGTGTGTGTGGGTGTGTGTGTGTGTGTGTGTGTGTGTGTGTGTGTGTGTGTGTGTGTGTGTGTGTGTGTGTGTGTGTTTGTGTGTGTGTACGTATGTAACTAAGAATACAGTTTGATTTGGATTACATTTTCAAATACAGATTGGTTAGGTAAGGGGCATCAAACAGTGTTGTTAAGTGATATGGAAGAGTTGTGTTCTGTGAGGTGGGAATTGGTGTGAAGGAGATTAATTAGTGCTGAAAAATATGCAGTGCTTTTTTGACATGTGAATGATGGACAGGTATGTTTGCAGCAATTTAGTGTAGTCTGAAAGAGTACATTGCACAGTCAAGAATTGTGGGTAACAGATATTCATCACATAAAGAGTACATTGCACAGACAAGAATTGTGGGTAACAGATATTCATCACATAAAGAGTACATTGCATAGTCAAGAATTGTGGGTAACAGATATTCATCACATAAAGAGTACATTACACAGTCAAGAATTGTGGGTAACAGATATTCATCACATAAAGAGTACATTGCATAGTCAAGAATTGTGGATAACAGATATTCATCACATTTTTTTTCATTTTGGTAGAATTTCTGATCTAGCATTTGAGTGAAAGTCTATTGAACTGGATTTGAAGACAGGGTAGGTGGGTTTGAAATTCTTTTAAGTATTATGTAAGATAGTTTCTTCATTTTTCTTTGTAGATAATAATTATAATTATTTATTGTTTCATTTTGCAGGGCAAAGACAGGTGATCATCTTAGGTTCCTACCTATTTGGGGTGGTTAAACAAGCTGCCACTAGACAAGATAGACTTTCCTGGGATTGGATCTCATGTAGTGGAATATCTCATGACATGGTTACAGAAGAATGTTTTGTGAGTAGCTGTTTTCAGTTATGGATGAGGTTGCTGGAAATGTATTTAAGCCAGGTATTATTTATTTTGTTTTATTTATTTATTTTATTTAAGATTTGTTAACTGGGAAAGTCCAACTTGGAACAAAGCCAATTTTCAGCAGAGGCCCGGGGAGAAATGCTCCAGATGCATGTCTTTGTAATGTGGAAGGAAATCGGAGCACCCAGAGGAAACCCACATGAACATAGGGAAGACTATAAACTCCACACAGAAGGCACTCCAGCCAAGAATCGAACCAGAGAACCTCTTGCTGTGAGGCAACAACTCTACTGCTGCACCAATGCACTGTCCAACTGCAATATAATGCTGCAAAATAAACAGCAGACATCTAGAAATTAGACAGATTACATTTTAACCACTTCTCCAACATTAACAATGCAATAGTTCCTTTTTATAGAGACAGAAAATGAGAAATTGTAAGTATCTTTGTAGAAAAACATACCAGTGATATTGTATTATGAAGGTAACATATCGGTGATATCTTGAGCTGGGTGATAGTGTCTGGATGAATAGTAGCTTTATGAAGTCCACTTTGTGCACAGCCTGCTAAAGGAGGACATCCTGTGGTTGGTCTTGGTTTGATTTTTATTAATAGCATATTATAAGAGTTTTAACTTTCCAAAAAAAGCATAACCTGCCATTTTAGTTTAAGATGAACTTTCCCAGAATCATGTATTGATGGACCACAAGATTATAAACAAATCACAATAACTAATAAACTTAACCACTAAAACTGAGCTGAAAATTGCCATATCATTGATACCCTATCTCTAATATTGCAGCCAGGAAATACAGTTCTATTTATTTTGCCTTATGATGAAATAGGAGTTAATAGGTAAAAAGGGTATGACTGGTGGTGTATAAAGTCCTCCCACAACTCCCTTAAAATATATATTTGTAGCTGCAGTTTTTAGATAGAAACAAACAAATACAAATCAATAACACAGTTGTTGGCAGTATCATCTTAAGGGTAAGAAAGTCAGGTTAGACATACATTACAGAGGAAAATAAATACACATGAAGGCAATCAATCTGGTTAAAAATGGAAGAGGGGAACAACCCTCACTTCCTCCTTTATTATAAAGCACATGGTCATGTGACCTCTCCACACCAATGATGTCAGTGTACGAGCACACATACGATCATTCACTCTCTTTTATTATTGTCAGCCAACATCCCCCACTTGCTCTTACACTGTATACAAATACATTTTAAGAACATATTTTTGGATAACTTTTCCTTCACATTCCAAATACGTAATACATGAACTTTTCAATCTTCGATTTTGTAGTAGGTTTAGTAAAGATCTGCAACCATGTCCGTTGTCAGGCAATATTCAATGCTTATTTTGTCATCATTAAGTGCTGACCTGACAAAATGATACTTAATGTCAACATGTTTGCATGTCTGTCGGCTTACTGGATTCTTCAACAAAGCGATTGTTCCAAGATTGTCTTCAAATATTGTTACTGGCACATACTTGCACTCTACATCCATTTCACTCAACAGCTGCACAAGGTACAAACTCTCCTGTGTTGTTGCTGCCAGTCCCATGTACTCTGCCTCACAAGTAGATGAAGCTATCATTTGTTGCTTCTTTGATTTCCATGAAATAATAGGCCCGTCTCTATTGAGGCTAAAGCAATAACCTGTTGTACTACGTCTATCATTTTGATCTGTTGCCCAGTCTGCATCACTGTATGCTACAAGCTGAAGTTTCCCTTCAATTTTCTTGTAACACAGCTCTCTGTCCAATGTACCTTTTAAGTATCTTAACACATGTTTAGCTACCATTAAACAAGATTCCCTCGGTTGTGACAAATATTGTGAAAGTTTACTTACAATCCAGCTAAGATCAGGTCTCGTGCTTATCATAACATATATCAAACTACCCACAAGCTCATGATATTTTCTTGGATCTGTAGATTTACTGTCACATTCAAAGTTTGTTTTTTGTTCAGAAGGGGTACTTCTTACTTTACAATTAGACATACCAAATTTCTCAAGAAATTTCATGATGTACCTCTTTTGGTTCATCTTTACTTCACCATTATTCTGGGTAAAGTCGCTGCCTAGAAAATGTCTTAGCTTTCCCTGATCTTTCAATTTAAATTTAGCCTTGAGCATTTTCTTTACATCGTTTAGTGATTCATTGTCACTAGCTGCTATAATGAGATCGTCAACCCATATAATTAGGACTGTTTTCTCATTTTCAGCTTGTCTAGTGTATACACAGTGGTCTTCAGGGTTTTGGATAAAACATTTTATTCCGGTTATGCCCTGATTGTTTCAATCTGTGTAATGACTTATTCAGTTTACAAACCAATTTTTCATCATTATTTGATTTCTTTTCAAAACCTTCAGGTTGCTCCATATACACCTCCCAGTCAAAAGGAGCATGTAAATAAGCCGTTTGTACAACCATCTGGTGCAATTCTAAATCGTACTGAGCTGCCATCTGCATTAGACTTTGTACAGATGTCATACTTGCAGTTGGTGCAAATGTTTCATTATAATCTATTATACCGACTTGACTGTAGCCTTTATCTACATATCTAGCTTTGTCAGTCTCAGTATTATTTGCATTGTCTTTTACAGTGAAAACCCATCTACCCCCCACTGCATTTTTATCTTCCAGTAGTGTGGTGAGTGTAAATGTGTTGTTTTCCTTTAAAGACTTAAGTTCCTCCTTCATGGCTTTGACCCACTTTTCTGAGTTAGATGAAGTCATGGCTTCTTTAAAGCTCTGCAGTGTGTTGCATATTAATCGGTAACAATAGTCAACATTAACTATCACATAATCATCGTTTTCAACTTTACACTCATAGTCCTTCAAGTATGCAGGTGGTTTTCTCTCTCTTTTAGAGTAGTGTGTATCCTGCCTTTCCTCTTCTTGCCTTATTTTTGTATCTCCTTCATTCATTATAGATTCAGTGTGATTCACTTGTATTTCTTTTGTGATTTGACTATCAGCTTTTGATTCTGACTTAACATGCAAACTTCTTCTGGTATTAAGATCTTCATCCATCACTTCTGGGTCTGTCTGAATCTGGCATTCAGCTACATTCTTAGTAAAGAACTTGACTAACCTGTGTCGGGTCTATATTATATCATCGAACGCTTAAAAAGGTGAACGCTGATTGATCAACCTAATTTAAGCGAAAGCTTACAATCTCGAACTGTCAGATCAGTGATTTTTTTCCCAGGGAAAAAAAATCGCTGATCCAAAACACATACACACAACACAAGCACACCAAACAAACAGAAATCCACACACATACGCCTAAAATCTGATACCTAACCCTACACTAAACTATGCACACACCACTAACTACCCATTTACCTTAACCCAAACCCTAACCCTAAGGTCCGTCACTATTGCACACTCACCTCACCCGCTCCCTAACCCTAACTCACTTAAATCCACCCTAACCCTCATGTCCACTCAATCGCACACACACCTAACCCGAGCCCTAACCCTAACTCACCTAAATCACCCTAACACTCACATCCACACAATTGCACACTTACCTAAATCCAACTGGTAACTTTGCAGCATAACACTGAAATTACCAAAGCAACAGAAACGGACAACTGAATTCTTTCCCTAGGAAATAATTTGAGTTTCTGCTGCTTCGATATTTTGCAGTTTCACGAAAATAAGTTTGATCAATCAGCATTCGCTTTTTTAAGCATTCGAGGAGATAATATAGACCCCCTGTGGCTAAGGACCCTTCCTGTGTCAGGATAATAGACCAGATATGATGGGCTGTTTTTATCATATCCAACAAAGATCCCCTTATAACATCTTGGGTTTAACTTCTTTTTATCTTGTCTGTATGCATAACACACTGATCCAGATTCTCTAATACTTGAAAGATCAGGTTTCTCCCTGTTAGCATGAAGAATGGGGTCTGCCCCACATGCCTGTTATGACATCTGTTGCGAATAAAAGCAGAAGTCATTACTGCATATGTCCACAACTCTTTAGGTAAGTCACTCTCTATCAACATACACCTTGCCATTTTGAACAGGGTTCTCCAGTATCTCTCTGCTGTCCCATTCTGATGGGGTGAGTAAGGTGCGGATTTTGTGTCTTATAACAGTTTTACTCAATAGTGACTGAAAGTCTTTCGACATGAACTCAGTGCCAATATCTGATCTGATACACTTTACCTTCCCATAAGGGGCTGAATCTGCAATAAACTTTTCAGTCACCTTGACTGTATCACTCTTGGCTTTCAGAAAGTAGACAAATATTACACCCGAGTAGTCATCAGTAAATGCTAAAGTGTACTTAAAGCCATTTTTTGCAACTAGCTCAACTGGGCCTGCCAAATCAGTATGGACTAGTTCAAACACAACTTTTGCTCTTGCATCTGGTTCTCTGTTTCTGCTCTGGACAAATTTCCCTTGCATACAGGTTTCACAATCTAGGTTAGGACTCTCAAATTTACCTTTAATTTTCATTCCTTTTACCACTTTTTCTAATTTTGACACATGTTCAAAATTACAGTGACCAAGCATTTTATGCCATGCTTGAATGTCATAACAGCTCTGAGATGCATCATAATGTATCTCACTATCGTTTTCTTCATCATATGTGTCTAAATAATAGAGTCTATCACACTCAATTATGTCAAACCTGGTGCCGTTTTTATAGATGAGTTGGTCCTGGCCTTGTTTAAAGTTGATCGAGGCCCCTTTGGACATTGCTGCCCTAACAGAAAAAATGCTTTGTGGATACATCGGGATATACAGCGCCCAAGTCATCATCACTTTAACTTTGCACCCCTCTGTGTTTAGCAACCATACCTCTGCATTACCTCTCTTCTGTGTGGCCCCACAGGTTCTCGTTCCATCAGCTAATTCCACAATGTGTTCCTCCGGTTGGAAAGTTGCATCAAAGTATTTAAACTTTTTCAGGTCGTTAATTATGTGCGACATGGTGCCAGTGTCCACCATTAATCCCTTTTGTTTTAATTCACAAATTTGATGCTCATTTATTCTGAAGACAAATGTGTGATCATCCACTGTCCCTCTGTCCCTGTGGCTAGAGTTATTACACAAACTACACCACTGTCTCTGGCCTTTATATTCTCTCCGGCATTCTCATGCCTTGTGTCCCTTTTGGTCACAGTTATAGCATATAATCTCTGCTTTTACTCTTTCCCCATGGCCACTTGCTTTCATCACATTATCATTACTTACACTGGCATTAAATTTCTTGGTATGTTCATAGCTTCTTAACCTTGTTTTTAACTCACCAAAGCTCAACTTATCATCATCTTGTGTGTTGTGGACTGCAAATGGTTTAAAAGTTTCAGGCAACCCTTTCAGGTTCATCACAATTAATAATCCATCACTGAGCTTCTCCCCAGCATTTCTAAGTGCTGTAATGGCCATTTCAGTCCTAATAATTTAGTTTGTGACACTTTCACTGGTGGCCTTCTGGAGACTTGTTAATTTGGTGTATAGGCTAATTACCCGTGGCTTCCCTTTCCTGGCATAATGGTCTTTCAGGATCTGAAGCGCTTCTCTACCATTGTCTGCGGCTTCTCTCATAATGAGGGACAAACTTTTGTTGTCTAAGAACTGTATTAGTTCTGCATATGCCTCCTCATTTTTCTCAGCATCATCATCGCCTTCCTCCTCATTCTCGACATCTTCTGCGTCCTGCTGCACATTTCGCAAAATGGCGTCTTTCAGCCCTAGCATGCGCAGGTGTCCCAGAAACTTTATCTCCCACATCTCATAATTCTTCTCATCTCCATCGAAAAATAGTCAATGCCATCGGCTTCCTACTTCCCTCCTGGGCCCATAATCTGTTGGCAGTATCATCTTAAGGGTAAGAAAGTCGGGTTAGACATACATTACAGAGGAAAATAAACACATGTGAAGGCAATCAATTTGGTTAAAAACAGAAGAGGGGAACAACCCTCGCTTCCTCCTTTATTATAAAGCACATGGTCATGTGACCTCTCTTGACCTCTCCACACCAGTGACGTCAGTGTAAGAGCACACATACGATCATTCACTCTCTTTTATTATTGTCAGCCAACAACAGTCATCAATTTGCTGTAAGTTCTTCATTAAGGAAATTTCAACAAAACAAGAGATGAATGACGAATGACAAGGGGTTGATTAGCTCCTTATAAAATATAAATATTAAATAATAATTTTTGATTAAGAATTATTCAGCTAGCATTTACATTTACAAGGATACTATGCTTTACCTTTTACCTAGATTTATATAATTTCATTTTTAACTTGATTATTATTTTAGCTGAACTACTGAAAGCAGTCATTCATTGAAAAGTAGACAATTTATGACAGGTGAATGAAAAACAACTATGCCTTCCCTAAGAAATATGTTCATAAGATTGCTTTATTACTACCATGCATTTTTATAATGATATGGGTTTTTAGCTCATTTCATTTACCTTGTCTTAATGGGATTGAGATAACAATGTCACTCATAGCATACAGAAAGGATAATTTTTATAAAGTGTTACCTTAATGGTGGACAAAGATTGAAAATTTGAGCTTCAATTGCTTGAGATTCAACTCATCAACAAATGATGTTCCATTCCATTCCCATTCCATAGGAAGTCACTCTTAGTGAGTTGTTCCAGAACTGATTTGCTTTTGGGGGGAATTTCCTCATTTTATCAAGTTGGTGCAACCATAGATTTGGTATAAGTTTCATGGTGGAGTGCAAGGGGGACTTATCCCCCTGGGAAAAGCACTTATGTAAGTATATTTTGGCTTTTTTTTTTTTTTTTGATTGGCAAATGCAGTTTTGGATTCCAATCCTCACTTCATTCACTTTCATCCAGTCATAGTGGAAGCCTTGTTTAAAGTACATATGAATTAACTAAAGGTTGTGTGTGAAACTGTGGAAAGAAATTAGCTTTACAACAGTACAGAGTTTACAATTCATTCCATATGTTTTCTATCTCTACTAATTCTGCAGTTGTTTAAACTGTAAGACAATGTTTTCTTTTTTTACTACAGTGAAAAGCCATATTATCATGTTTGTGGACAGATGTTACTCCAAATTCCAACAAATTCCCTCAGCTTCAGAAAGATAAAATTAAATGAAGTCTCCCCTTTATACATATGTTAAGCATTTAAGTACTAAACAGGGCCAATATGTGGGACCTTCAGATATCAATATCAAAAATGTGAAAGATAAAAATGTTAAAGATATGGTGAGTCCTTTTTTATTTGTTAAAATAGTAATCCCACTATGGACGACTGCATTTTTTTGTGGAGATTATGACACCTATCTTGTTAAGTGACTTGCTCAAAATCATACCTCTCAACTTCTTAGAGCAAGAATGCTGGACAAAGCCATAAATAAAAGTGGGACAAAGGCCCAAAAATAGAGACAAATTTTAAATATTGCTCTTACAAACTTCGAAAGTTGATATAATAATAGGTTTTGTATTAGCATGAATTTTCTGAAAGATATAAATTCTGAAACTCAAATGTCTGTCATTATTTTCTAACATAAGTCTTTAATGATTTATCATTAATTTGCCAGAAAACCACAGTTTTATGAAAAACAGACCAAAAATATGAGGCCAAAATCTGGACATTCTGTGAAAATCTCTACAGTTGAGATGTATGCAGTCAAAATCATCATTACAGAAGGCAAATGAGGTTCACTGGGGAAATCAAACCAAGGTATTACAATATAAAGATAGTTACAGTGCATTGCCTTAATTAACTGTCCAAACTGAACACTATAGCCCTTAATACAAGATTTTTTTTAACATCTAAGTACATTTCCATTTGTGTAACATAAATGAGTAACAGTAGTTCTTAAAATGATCACATGAAATAAGGTTGGTGTGATAGTTTTAGAAAGGGTCAAAGATACAAATGGTCTGAGTAAGTGAAGAGGGATGAATGCAACTCGACAATATGAAACCAGTACTAGAATACACAATACATTTACACTGCAACAAGGCCTCATAACCACAAAACGATAGATAAGATGATCAACAAATGTAGGTTGAAGTTAAGATGCAAATGAATTAAACAACAAGAGGGACAGAGACAGTCTACGTCAGAAAAAAGCACAAATACACCTTACTGCAAATTATTGAAAGTCAGAAGATTAGATGTAAAAATAAGCATCAGGGAATTAGTCATACTAAATCAGAAAGTGATGAAAAATAGTTCAGGTTTTTACAGTTCTGTGACTGATTCACAAACTGACAGCAAAAGTCAAATACGTTTGTAAACTTGTCAAAAGGAATTCAATAAAGATTAATTCTGACAGCAATCAGTTCAGCAGACTTTTTCCCCTACAACAGAATATATCATTTTATTGTGCATGCATCACTGTACTGTTGTTTGACTTTCTGGGAAACCTGCCAGAATGATTTTGGAACTTTCATTGAAATAAATATCTGACAGCCAAGGGAATTCTGTAAATGCAATAAATAAGACTAAAAGTAATGAAAAAAGTATAAAAATGCTGCTGTTTCAAACAGTTTAAAGTAGTTTAGGTAATTCACTGTTAGCCTACATTTCACAGGAGATTTAAAAAAATGCATCAGAAATTAAAATTCAGTTGTGCATATAGTCCTTCATTTATACGGATGTTAAACAAATATCATAACCTGTATATGTACAGCAAACAACTATACAAATCAAGAAAGAAATGTTAACCCTTGATGAAGTTCCATTTGAAATTAGGAATGAAAGTACTAATTAAACTTTGCATTGTCCTATGGTCTACGCTTGTTTCTTGAGTTGTTTGAACTTTCACTTTGTTGAATGTTTGTAAGGTTGAAAAAATGCAGGCAAAATTAAAGTAGTGACATTTATTTATGAGAGATCACAGTACAGCAGGGGTAGGAATTTGTTGTTTCCTCCCGTTGTGCAATCTCAGGCTTAGTATGTATAAGTATTAGAGAGTGTGGGAAATGGAGGTTGACTTCCTACACCCTGCATAAAACATGTTTTTTTTTTCTTTTTTTGATTATTTGATGTTCAGTGTTTTACGTTTTTTTGTTTTTTTTTTGTGGGGGGGGGGGGTTGAACATTTGAATGTTTGATTACATGCCAGGGATCCATATATACACATGTATGTATGCAAGTATGTATATATTTGCATTCTAGACTACTTGCTACTTCACAAAGTGTTAACTAAGTGACAGATATTTTTAATGCTGCATGTTAAATAAATTGTAGCCTGTAAATATGAAGAATGTCCCATATTATAAATACATGAAAAATCAAATTATGCATGACATATATTAAAATATTTGTAAATAATTAAATCTGTATAAAATGTTAGAAAATGAATTAAGCCTTGGAAATAGCACATAGGTTATGATGTGCCAAGTGGTATAGTGAAGCAAAACCCTGAGAGGGAAATACATTTTGTGTCCCAGGAAGCATTCTGTTATATGTACTGTACTGTACTCAGAACATTATGCCTAATGGCACTTAAAAAATGGGCAAGTATATTTTAATGTGTTAAGTAGCCAGTAAGATCATTGGATATCCTGTACTGCATTACATCATAATATACCCACCTTCCAATCATTGAAAAGTGTTGAAAATGTAATCTGCCTTCTAGATATCTGCTTCTTGATTTTGTAAGATATCAACCTTAAATGGTACTTATATGCTTTATGTTAATATTTTAGAAGTTGCAAAACCTGAGTTCAGATTTGTGAAGCCGAATTATCTTGTAAATCTGGTAATCTCAAATATTTTGATGACCATGTTAGAGTGGCCTTTTTCTGGATAATATTAGAAGCAATATAGTACATTATTTATTTATTTATGTATTGACTGACTGACGCATTGATTTATCGCTGGGCAGAAACATATACCTGTTCAGCGGAGTCTTGGGGGGAAAAGCACTGGGAAAAATTCCATTACTTAAAGAACATAGTAAACAGAAGTATACAAGCAATCAACAAATATACAACATTTAAACAGAGTATCATTAATCATTAGTCATTACCTAAAGAGGTATGAGAGAGAGAGAGAGAGAGAGGGAGAGAGACAGACAACGTTTTAGGATTGGTCGATGGAAAATGAGGGGGTGTAAAGGCCAAGGCAGATGTTTTGTACAAGTAACTGAGGATATAATGCTTGGAAAAAAAAGAAGAAAGTTAAGGGCAGGATATTTATTATTTCAAAGTTCCATATAAAAGGTTAATTCTGCAAATGATGTATGTTTATTTTATAGTTCCAAGGAAAAGTAACCTATCTAAATTAGACTGTGCAATAGTGGTACAAAAATATGAGACAGCAAGGTGCATTTTAGGTGTAGAAATGTAAAGCCATAATAAAGCTTACTATTTTACTGACTTAAATGCTAAATACAACTCACCACATTGCAACATATAAGTATTAATGCCATCTTGTGAAGCACTGTAAGACTTAATGATGATGCTCTGTGGGTCCAAATCAAATTTTCACATGAAACTTTGCAATAGTAGTGGCACTGTCATAAGTATGAAGGGCCCACAAACATTAAATGCATGGGCTCCAAATATGAAAGGTATTAAGAAGTCATGGTCACTTATTGAAAACTTCAGAGAACATAATTAAAAACGCTTATTCAAGCTCTTTGTCTATGGCAGAGAAAGACTGAAGATGTGTCTTCTAACCAGTGTATAGCACAGTCTAGCCTAAACATGCAAATGACAAGGATGAGTGTGAACATGTATGGGCGTGTGTAATTACGTTGTATGTGGGCGAGTCTGTGGATGTGTGAGTGTGTGTATGTGTATGTGTGCATGTGTGTGTGTGTGAGTGTGTGTGTGTGTGTGTGTGTGTGTGTGTGTGTGTGTGTGTGTGTGTGTGTGTGTGTGTGTGTGTGTGTGTGTGTGTGTGTGTGTGTGCGCGTGCGTACACGCACATATCTGTGAAGAGGTACAGGTATGTGAGATTTTCATTGTTTCATTTTTATGGTTGCAAAAAAGTATTTTATTTTACAAATCTGAAGTGACTTATCAAGAGTCAGAATCATATCACTTTGGAGCTGGATAATCTGCATCCTTATTCCAGACAAATATATACAGGACATGGATCGTAAACGTCAGTTTGCAGGTTGTGGCTTTCTGCCTGTGTGAGTAAAAATCAATATGTATTTTTACTGCTGCAGCAGATAACAGTTACCATCAATTATTGTTGCGACATTAAAATACATTGTACACCTCTGCATTATTTGTAATGTGTGCAGGTTGAGTTCTAGTTGTTCACAGTAATATATGAGACATCATCTACTATACTGCTAGTTTGTTAGAAGAGAGAGGACAGAGGAAGAAGTAATGCTCAGATGTTCAGTTGTGTTCACTTTAATATTTTCTATGACACATATGTGTGTAATCTTTCTTAACAAAGCAGGGGAAATGTTGATTAGAACTGACTAGACAGTACTGCTGTATCACCTACAGCAAGCAGTATTGCATTTATGAGGCCACAAGAATGGCAGCTGAGGTGTTTATGTGTGTGTATGCGTATTTGTATGTGTTTGTGTTACAAGACTGCTGTGCATAGCAAAATATTTAAACCATTTTATTTTATGTTATTATAATTACTGGAGAGTACTTTCAAGAAACACAAACTTTAATCAGAAGAAAAAAAGAGCTTCACTGCTAAGGCCCTAGCAGGTTTTCTTAGCTCTGAACAGACTGAAAAATCAAGTCAATATATTTTATCTTCAGCTTTTGTTCACTAGCAGCAACACATTAGTTGTCAGGTACCCTCCTCCAAATAAGATACAACACCAATAGCCTTTGCAGCCTTTAATTATGTAACACATTGCAAACCAACAAAATGCAGTGATAACATTAATACTTTCACATTATATTGATAATTGCCTTATTGTTAGCCATAGGATTGATGAAACTGGGTCACTGTTGCCATTTAGAGTGACCCCACTCACACTGGCTTGCTTGCCCAACCCAGAACCAAAACATGCAACTCAGTGCTCCCTCAGCTGCCTTGGCATACTCTCTGTTCATCTTTATACACAAGTTAATCACTTTGTGGGCAGGGCATGCCCAAAATACACAGGAAAGATGGAAGGATATAGGAGGAGTCAGCCTGCCTAGCCTTGTCATACCTAATCAATGTTGTTGGGGAGGGTGACATTTCGAGCCAGAACATCTAATATTCTGGACGGCAGTGCTTAAATACCCCTAACTTTGATATGCCTTCAGTGTTGTTGTCAGGCACACAGCAAACTGTTCTGCCCTCAAAAGGATTTTGACATACCCTCCCAAAAATAACATATAATGCCAGTAGCCTTTGTAATATTTTATTATGTAACAAATTACAAACCAAACAAATGCAGTAATAACCTTAAAATAGCCACATTATATTTATAATCACCTTATTGTTAGCAATATGATTGATAGGGTTGGTCAGCTGTTTGCTAGTTAGCATGACCCTGCTTGTGCAGGTTTGCTTGCCAAACCAAGAGTTAAGAGGAGTAAGTCAGCATCACTTTGGTTACCATGGCAACCTATTCTTTGCATCTTTATACACAAGTATTGTACATGTTGAGCGTGCTCAAAAGACTCAATAAATAGGGAGGGAATATAAATGGGGAGGGAGCAGGCCACCCAGCACCTGCCCACTGGGCTGAATCTTAGCTTCCTCCCTCCTTTCGTAGCCATACAAACTCTCACAGTATATATCACATGGGAAATCATCCATAGTTCCAAATGTTGCACAAATAAAATATACAGACTTAACTTTGTGTCAAATACATTTAATTAACTGCTACTTAGATATTTCCCACATCTTTTTACTCTTCTCTGTTTCTTACCATTGATTGTCTGATGTCATACACACAAAATGTACACCCAGCTTGTTGATCAAAAATACTCTTATACAAAAGGAAGCAAAGTGAAAATTGCATAAATCCAACACACATGCCCTATATACATGCCATCATCACAGAACCATGAAGTATTATGGTCAGAAAATTCAAAATGCTCAATCATTAAGAAACCTTGTTGTGAGGCTGACCTGGCTACTCTGTGATTGATGAATCAAATTATGAGCTCTACAGCTGCTAGGTTTTTCACTCCAAGCTAAAGTATTCTGTGAATGATGGGTGACCAGATGATCTTCAAACCACTATAATGAGCACAAATAGTCTATAGATCTGACAATATTTTGGACAATAAAACCATTTTGCGTACAAAACCAATATCTTTCCATGTCAGGTGAATGACCAACACTTTAGGGAAAGTGTCCTATAAGAAAAATACTACCCCCCACAGGATATTGTTAGTCCCAGCACAGACCTGGAAAATGTTTCTACAATACTTTATATATACCAGGGTCAAGTCCAAGGTTAGCACAATTCCTACTAGATAACATCTCTGCTAACTACTCTGCTAATGAATGAATGGCTAAATATTAAAGCTCATCGACCACCTGAAAGAGATAAAAAATTTACCTGAAATTATAAGTAAAAATGTATCTGCTAAAAGAGAGATATAGCCTAGATGATGATCCACAGTGCATTTTAAAATCGCAACATAATGCTTTTGCCATGCTGAAATCTGTAGTTCTTTCTATGCCGAATGAATGGGAACTGCATTGCATATTGGGTAACCCTTGCCAATGAAGTGCTTTCTTGAAAATATAATCCAAATTTTGAAGCAGGATAGGTTGACCATTTTGAAGTTTAAAAAACAAATTAGAGGATACCACACCCGCCACAACATAGTATAATGCCCAGTTCCAGTGACCAAACAAGTAAGAACACAATTGCCACTTGCTGTTGTCCAGCAGCTTTTCCTGAACAACCTTATTATGATCAGTTTCCTATTTACTGATCCATACCACTGACCCTTAAGTCAATCACACATCTCCACAATGTAAAGACTGCAGGAGATCATTGACCTCGATAAAGCTATGGCACCAGTACTATAGGTGTAATAATCTTTGACTAACTCGTGTATTGCCAAAAACTGCACATTTTAATAACATCCTGCCTGTAGGGCATCTTCTGGCAACATATAAACCTTTCAATCTATCCTACGCATTAAGGAATGTGACTAAATTGAACAACATCATCTAAATAACATTTATACACTGCATAATGCATAATAAGGGGAAGCGATCAATGCTTATCACTGGAAAACAACTGAATATAGAATTGCTGAAAACTTGCAAAAGACATAGAATAAAATGTCTTCATACTTTGTGCCCATGAGTGGTTTAAAAGCTCAATCATCCATCCTCTCCAACTGACCTAACAGCTGGAGGAATGGTTGTGGGATGTCCTTGTGAATGTAGCACCAACTCGCTAAACCTGTAAAACTGAAATGGAGAGAACTATCTGCTATCACATTAAGGCTGCCTGGCACATACTTATCAGTAGCAGTCAAGTTAATGCATAAACTTATTAGCACTAGCAATCTCAGAGCAGACTGTTTCCCTAATGACCTGGAAGTCTTCTTAACTAAAACTGAAACTACTGATTGATTATCTGAATGGAAAATAATCCTATTGTCCTTGAATTTGCACACCTAAACCAGAGTAAGCACCCAGAATTGGATAATTTCAAGTGAAGTGATGTCTTTTTTCTTGTCAGCTACCCATGAGGAGGGCCAGGTAACAGCAAAAATAGGGACCCATACCATAACAGGCAACAACATAATTGTAAATGTTGATCATCTGATGAAACCGTATTATACTGTCAAAATGATACCCAGTGTAACCACCTAGAAAACACCATAAGCAGAAATCTCCTTTAACTCTCCTAGTAATCTTTACACAGTGATGTTTTGATGGCCCCCTTTTAATAAGTTTTCTAATAATCTGAGAAAAGCACTGCCTGGTGTTATTGCTTGACAAGTAACATTAAGCAAAACCAGGAGCTCCATGATATCTCTCTGACTCTGTCTTTACATCTTTTAAAATACACCAATGACCTCCTTCATCTGCAGCAATGTCTCCTATGGCAGTGTGAAATAGGACAAAATTATGTTTAACTCTTACAAATGTGAGGGTTTATAGGGGCACTTCTATCTTGTCCTTGACTAAGAGAACCCCATTTCTTTGCAAAGATCAATAAATGCATTTATGTACACCCTAGAACCCATCTTGCAGCAGACTGATGAGGAGCCCTTTTTGGCCAGCAGCAATGCAGACCAATGCTGAACTTCTCAAATGCTGAGTAGGCAGATGAGCACCCTATTGACATGGCCATGCTAAAATAGAAGTGTCACTCAAAATATATTTCCAGCAATGGGCAATCACTTTCACATATGGGGAGTAGCTGGAATGCTAAAACAGTTAATGTGACTGAGACAATAATAAACTTAAAAATGTTTATTAGACAACTAAATTTAAAAATATTTTTTAAAGGGAAGCCTAAAACTGACCAAAAGTTAACTAGGTTTAGTACTTTCAACCCACCCACCCACCCTATCTTGAACATATGTGGTGAACTAGTGGAGAAGGATCTAAGGAACATAAAAAAAGATACACGGCAGGCTCATTTTAACAACTTAGATTTAGTGGAATTGGAACTGGTGGAATTATTGAAAAAAGAGCATTGTAGGATTATGAAACCGGATAAGGGAGGTGGAGTGGTATTGATGTATGAGCTAGATTATGACACTTATATTTATGAAATGTTACAAGATGTGAAACAGTATGAAGTAATATCTAAAAATGAAATTAACATTGCTCATTCCAAAATTAGTTATTTGCAGTATGACCATCTGCTACAAGGGGTAATTAATGAGAACTTATACAACTTTTTTATGTGGACAAACCTAAGATCCTGGTTATTTTCGGGATCCCGAAAACGCACAAAGGGTTAGATCCACTTAAATTTCGACCAATAGTGGCAGGATCGGGCAGTATTACAGAACCACTAGTCAAATTTATTGATGAAAAACTTAAAGAATTAGTTTCTATGATTGAACACATTTGCAAAGACTCATGGGAGTTTTTGAAAGGGATTGATAATGCATGGTTTGACTCTCAGCTTTGGATGGTGACTATAGATGTAGTTGAATTGTTTCCTAGCATCCCCCACCATACAGGACTAGAATGGTTTGGAGAGGTGTTGACTACAGAATCAGGACTAGACAGCAGGAGCATTAACTTAATGTTGGAATTTATGGAGTTAATACTGGACAATAATTTTATGTTATTTAATGGTGAATTTTACAGACAATGAAAAGGGGATGTGATGGGCACCCCTTGTGCCACAGTTTATGCTAATTTGGTTTTGTATTATTGGGAACAAAATTTTGTGCTTACCAATATTTGGAACAAACACATAAAATGTTACAGAAGATATTTGGACGATATATGTTTATTATGGGGTGGCACAGAGGATGAATTTAAGGTTTTTATGAAGTATATTAACTCCAGTAGAAACTTTTTAAGATTTACTTGTGATATTGACTTAAATGAATTACACTATTTGGGCATTACATTAATTAAAGATTACATGAATTCTAGGTTCCAGTCAAAAATATTTAGGAAGCCCACATTTTCTAATGCATATTTACATTTTAATAGTGAATACCCTTTTTATCAAAAAAAGGGTATTATTAAAGGACAGCTCATTAGAGCTTCAAGGATGTCCAGTTCTCTTGGAAGTTTTATTAATGAAATTGACATTCTTAAAAAACTGTTCTTAGAGAAGGGATACCCTGAATATTTAATTGATAATATGACCCAGGAAGTGCTGGACAATAGAGAAACCAAATATGCACCTTTATTAGGATTAAGAAACACAATGGTCCAAAATGAGCAAAAGAAGAACTTTGACACCGACAATAGTTTTTTGTACACATTTTCAAGTAATGCGCATGAAGTGGAAGCTGCTTTTTTGAAATATTGGCCTATTTTGTGGGTAAATGATGACTTGAAAGAATTATTTGCTGGGAACCCTCATTTTATAAGAAAAAGAGGGGTCAGTTTAAAAGAACTTTTTGAAAGAAAGGAAAATGTGAACACTAATAAAACTAGGTTGGGCACATACAAGTGCGGTAATTGTAATCAATGTGCTGCCATGTTAAACCAGGGGACATTCTATCTACCTAAGAGGAAATTTACAGTTAGATCTAACAAACATTAGAACTGTGCAACAAAGGGAGTGGTATATTTAGGGATCTGTACATTTTGCTTAAGTTTTTATATTGGCAAAATGGAAAGAGCCTTAAGAAAAAGAGTATATGAACATTTGTATAACATCTCTAGAGGTAAAGAAACGAATGCCTTTTTTAAACACTCCCAAAAGTGTAACAGCATGAATTTAAAGTTTATGGTGCTAGAACAGATTACCCCAGAAGTAAGAGGAGGGAGTTGGGAGACACGTCTAGAATATCGTGAACTTTATTGGCAACTTAGATTAGACTCTACTAGGTCCCCAGGATTAAACGACAATATAAACATTGGGTCTGTTTTAAAACTAAGAAAAGCTAGGCTCTGATTTTATTGGAACTTGTGGTTTAATTTGTTTTGTTTTGTACAACAAAAAACCTAAGAATTTTTAAAAACATGTTTTTTGTAAAGGATGTAAAGGTAGCACTTTAAGCGGATTGATATTAATTAATTAATTACTGATCAGCTGATTCTGAAATGTGTTATTTAAGGACAAGGGATGTTGTGCACAAGTATTCATTCCTTGAAAAAGCCTGGCAGAGGCCGGGTGAAAGCGCTTGGTTTTACGTGTCTGTGGTGATAGTGTATTAAACTCTGTTTGATTTTAAGTTTGGCTCCGGGTCCTGTGGCTTTTGGATTTATTTTAGTTACCAGTTTATTCAATTGTTTGGTTTTTTGCTTTTGTCTTTTAAAATACACCAATGACCTCCTTCATCTGCAGCAATGTCTCCTATGGCAGTGTGAAATAGGACAAAATTATGTTTAACTCTTACAAATGTGAGGGTTTATAGGGGCACTTCTATCTTGTCCTTGACTAAGAGAACCCCATTTCTTTGCAAAGATCAATAAATGCATTTATGTACACCCTAGAACCCATCTTGCAGCAGACTGATGAGGAGCCCTTTTTGGCCAGCAGCAATGCAGACCAATGCTGAACTTCTCAAATGCTGAGTAGGCAGATGAGCACCCTATTGACATGGCCATGCTAAAATAGAAGTGTCACTCAAAATATATTTCCAGCAATGGGCAATCACTTTCACATATGGGGAGTAGCTGGAATGCTAAAACAGTTAATGTGATTGAGACAATAATAAACTTAAAAATGTTTATTAGACAACTAAATTTAAAAATATTTTTTAAAGGGAAGCCTAAAACTGACCAAAAGTTAACTAGGTCTAGTACTTTCAACCAACCCACCCACTCTATCTTGAACATATGTGGTGAACTAGTGGAGAAGGATCTAAGGAACATAAAAAAAGATACACGGCAGGCTCATTTTAACAACTTAGATTTAGTGGAATTGGAACTGGTGGAATTATTGAAAAAAGAGCATTGTAGGATTATGAAACCGGATAAGGGAGGTGGAGTGGTATTGATGTATGAGCTAGATTATGACACTTATATTTATGAAATGTTACAAGATGTGAAACAGTATGAAGTAATATCTAAAAATGAAATTAACATTGCTCATTCCAAAATTAGTTATTTGCAGTATGACCATCTGCTACAAGGGGTAATTAATGAGAACTTATACAACTTTTTTTATGTGGACAAACCTAAGATCCTGGTTATTTTCGGGATCCCGAAAACGCACAAAGGGTTAGATCCACTTAAATTTTGAACAATAGTGGCAGGATCGGGCAGTATTACAGAACCACTAGTCAAATTTATTGATGAAAAACTTAAAGAATTAGTTTCTATGATTGAACACATTTGTAAAGACTCATGGGAGTTTTTGAAAGGGATTGATAATGCATGGTTTGACTCTCAGCTTTGGATGGTGACTATAGATGTAGTTGAATTGTTTCCTAGCATCCCCCACCATACAGGACTAGAATGGTTTGGAGAGGTGTTGACTACAGAATCAGGACTAGACAGCAGGAGCATTAACTTAATGTTGGAATTTATGGAGTTAATACTTGACAATAATTTTATGTTATTTAATGGTGAATTTTACAGACAAAGAAAAGGGGATGCGATGGGGACCCCTTGTGCCACAGTTTATGCTAATTTGGTTTTGTATTATTGGGAACAAAATTTTGTGTTTACCAATATTTGGAACAAGCACATAAAATTTTACAGAAGATATTTGGATGATATATGTTTATTATGGGGTGGCACAGAGGATGAATTTAAGGTTTTTATGAAGTATATTAACTCCAGCAGAAACTTTTTAAGATTTACTTATGATATTGATTTAAATGAATTACACTATTTGGACATTACATTAATTAAAGATTACATGAATTCTAGGTTCCAGTCAAAAATATTTAGGAAGCCCACATTTTCTAATGCATATTTACATTTTAACAGTGGATACCCTTTTTATCAAAAAAAGGGTATTATTAAAGGACAGCTCATTAGAGCTTCAAGGATGTCCAGTTCTCTTGGAAGTTTTATTAATGAAATTGACATTCTTAAAAAACTGTTCTTAGAGAAGGGATACCCTGAATATTTAATTGATAATATGACCCAGGAAGTGCTGGACAATAGAGAAACCAAATATGCACCTTTATTAGGATTAAGAAACACAATGGTCCAAAATGAGCAAAAGAAGAACTTTGACACCGACAATAGTTTTTTGTACACATTTTCAAGTAATGCGCATGAAGTGGAAGCTGCTTTTTTCAAATATTGGCCTATTTTGTGGGTAAATGATGACTTGAAAGAATTATTTGCTGGGAACCCTCATTTTATAAGAAAAAGAGGGGTCAATTTAAAAGAACTTTTTTAAAGAAAGGAAAATGTGAACACTAATAAAACTAGGCTTGGCACATACAAGTGCGGTAATTGTAATCAATGTGCTGCCACGTTAAACCAGGGGACATTCTATCTACCTAAGAGGAAATTTACAGTTAGATCTAACAAACATTAGAACTGTGCAACAAAGGGAGTGGTATATTTAGGGATCTGTACATTTTGCTTAAGTTTTTATATTGGCAAAATGGAAAGAGCCTTAAGAAAAAGAGTATATGAACATTTGTATAACATCTCTAGAGGTAAAGAAACGAATGCCTTTTTTAAAGACTCCCAAAAGTGTAACAGCATGAATTTAAAGTTTATGGTGCTAGAACAGATTACCCCAGAAGTAAGAGGAGGGAGTTGGGAGACACGTCTAGAATATCGTGAACTTTATTGGCAACTTAGATTAGACTCTACTATGTCCCCAGGAATAAATGACAATATAAACATTGGGTCTGTTTTAAAACTAAGAAAAGCTAGGCTCTGATTTTATTGGAACTTGTGGTTTAATTTGTTTTGTACAACAAAAAACCTAAGAATTTTTAAAAACATGTTTTTTGTAAAGGATGTAAAGGTAGCACTTTAAGCGGATTGATATTAATTAATTAATTACTGATCAGCTGATTCTGAAATGTGTTATTTAAGGACAAAGGATGTTGTGCACAAGTATTCATTCCTTGAAAAAGCCTGGCAGAGGCCGGGTGAAAGCGCTTGGTTTTACGTGTCTGTGGTGATAGTGTATTAAACTCTGTTTGATTTTAAGTTTGGCTCCGGGTCCTGTGGCTTTTGGATTTATTTTAGTTACCAGTTTATTCAATTGTTTGGTTTTTTGCTTTTGTCTTTTAAAATACACCAATGACCTCCTTCATCTGCAGCAATGTCTCCTATGGCAGTGTGAAATAGGACAAAATTATGTTTAACTCTTACAAATGTGAGGGTTTATAGGGGCACTTCTATCTTGTCCTTGACTAACAGAACCCCATTTCTTTGCAAAGATCAATAAATGCATTTATGTACACCCTAGAACCCATCTTGCAGCAGACTGATGAGGAGCCCTTTTAGGCCAGCAGTAATGCAGACCAGTGCTGAACTTCTCAAATGCTGAGTAGGCAGACGAGCACCCTATTGACATGGCCATGCTAAAATAGAAGTGTCACTCAAAATATATTTCCAGCAATGGGCCATCACTTTCACATATGGGGAGTAGCTGGAATGCAGATTCAATATTCAATTTGATCAGCCAAGGATCATCAGACTTCCTGATAATCTACACTGCTTAATCTGATGAGGTATACTGAACATGTGAATTTTTCATGAAGATAAAATCATTAACCAAAACTTCATGAAGAAAGGACAGATGATGTACGAGTAAACTCACTTTGTTCTTTTTACGAACCACCCCCAATAGTGATGTCTGAAATGCTTGAAACAGAGGTGCGTCAAAAGGACATGGTGTTCTACCAGCAGCTATCTCTATAGGGAAAAGCTTCATGAGGAGTGCTCCATTACCTTTTACTGATCTCAGGTTCTTATAGAAAAATATAGGGTGGGCAGCAGATTTGATCGAAAAAAAAATTGAAAACATTGTAAAAAAATTCAGTTAATTCCTTGCCCAGGTAATCTCTCGATTCACTAGCCAAGATTTGAACATTGATGGGGGGGGAGTGCATAAGTTTAATGTGTGACTCACTGCAGAAAGGAGTAGGCCCCATAAAGCCATAAAAATGTGGTCTTCTTCTAAGGGGATTATTAAACCTTATTCTTATTCACTTGTTCTTCTGTGCTCCTTGATTTTACTAAACCAGGTATATCATATATCAATCATTACTGCCAACCACATATATTGGTATCTTTCTTCCAGCTGAAGAGTTCTATCTGTTGCCTATAATATTTGAAACTATTGCTCATAACATAACCATTACAAGCCACCATGCAAGTGAAGTGCTGTATACAACGTCAAGTAATATGACAATAGTGGTCTGGCTATGTATGGCTCTTTTTCAATAATAACAGCTATGTAACTTGAAAATGTGTCCCAGTTTCTCACCCAAGCTTATTAACTTGACTTCTTCTCTAAGGCTGCAAGTACTGCAGTCGGGTCCTGTTCTGCATCTAGCAATTGTTTAATGCTACCTATATCAATAAGATCAAAAAACTTGATATAGTCCCATCACCAGATTGTTTTCCTTGATTTTCACTGGAATGTGAGGCGTTATGTTTGACCCTGGAGAATGAGAATCTGAAACATGGGTCAACACCTTTGATGTGGGATCCCTCTCAGGCACTAAAAAAAGAGGGATTTACTGAGAAATCATAACACCCCATTGGCAGTGGATTAAAGTTTGTGCCTTGTGTACCTTAAACACGTGAACTGACTTCCTCATGTGGTGTCTGGACCACTATACAATTACCTCATCCCCTTTACTAATCACTAAATGAAAATGTCTCAGTTAGTCCTTCCCTGGGTGAAAGCCCAATTTTTTTTTAATATTCTTCAAGTGTTTTCTCTCCAGGAAACTGCCCTAGCAGCAAACAAGGAGACTTTACAGTAATGTCCCTCAAGTTCTTTTTACCTTCCATAACCTTGAAAGGTAGTGGGGCCAACACGGGCTCTCCCTTCCTTTCCTTCTCTTAAGGTTGCAGTGATCCATTTTGATTCCATCTCATCCTGTTGACTGACAGGCTCCCTTCCCTACCATCCACTGAGTCTACTTTGGCCAAACCCTCTTGTCCAATGCCAGGGATGATGGGAACCTCTCTGACTGCAGTTCAGAAAGAAAAGCTTCTATTTTTGTTGCACTTCTCTCTCATCTTGAAATTGAAAGCTTGATGTGTCATCATACTTGTGTAAAGAGAAATTTTGTTAGTAACTTGTCAAATAGGGGTTACTATAAAGATATTGGCAAATCTGAACTAGGTGATCAGAAAAAAAGTTTTAAACAGTAACAACTTAACCTTACACTTAAACCATATGTAATCTTTTCTGTAATGTGAGCAAAATGTGCAATGATGGCATTAGTATGTTCATCCTGTAATGAAAATGTATTGTTTAACTTTATGGACGGGATTCGTTAACAGCTGCACCAAGTGCATCTTACATGTTGGTGGCAATAGCAAGTTATTTGGTATTTATTAAATGGCTCAACACATCATGGAGAGCTACAAAACAAAGATAAATGACAGAATATGCTAATGACAGTAGAAAGAGACAAAATATATGCTAATTAACCAATCCAACAAGGCAGAGCTATTCAGGAAGCTATAATGCAATCGTGTACACTCACTGCAGCCATTTGCCTGGAACAACAAAACTCTTTTTAATACAGGCACAATTACACTTAGAAAAAAACATGTTAAGGGTTTCTGCTGTTATCATTTGACCTGAATAGCAAAACTCTTTGGAATACAGGCACGATTCTACTTAGAAAAAAAAAAACATGTTGGGGTGGCTGCTGTTATCATTATGCTATATGTGTGACAGGCTTTAAATCAGGGTGCTGCTGCCAGACCATGGACAAGAAAAAAAAGGGTGTTTAGACCATATATGACTTATCATGGACTTCATGATACAGAAATTGTTGAGTGATACAGAGTGGACAGGGAAATACTGGAGGGCCTATGCAACTGCTGTTACCCTGTCCTCAGGACCAACAGAAATCATGGAGAACCCATCCCAGTAGAAAAAAAGTTATTCATAGCATTATGTATACTAGCTACTGATACTTTCCAGAGATCCACAGGGGATATATTAGGGTTGCCGGAGGCCTCAACCTCCAGAATATTACATCAGTTATTAAATGCAGTGCCACAACATGCAAGGGCTTACATCTGTTTACCATGCACCCACAGGAAACAGCAAGAACCATGTAGGAATTATCTGCAGTAGCATCCTTCCCTGAAGTGTTAGGACTCATAAATTGTACACACAAAGAAATATAAGCCCCACCCAGTGAAAAAAGAAGGAGATAGATCAACAGTAAAGGCTACCACTCTATAAACTGTCAGGTTGTCTGTAATGCCCAAAGGACCATATAGAATGTCTGTGCAGGTAACATGATTCACAAGTATGGAACACCTGTCAGCTGTACACTAGATTTTCTAGGGGAGACATTCCTCAAAGTCATCTAGAGTGATATACAGGTCATGCACTGGAGCCCTGTCTGATAACATCAGTAATAAACCCTTAATCTGTAAGGGAAAAAAAAAAGAAACCCTCACAACCCCACTGAGCAAAGATGCAATAAGGCCCATACTCAAGTTAGTGCTTGGATTGCTCAATTCAAAGAATTCAAGGATCCACTGTCTAGACAAATCAAGCAGTGCAATGCAGTACAACCCAGGCACCTCTGCAAAATAATTGCAGCCTGTACCATGTTACACAATATAATTGTCAGGAAAAGACTTCAACATTGACAGCAAAGGGCAGGACCAGCAGCTGCAGCAGATGCAGAATGAGGAGGCTGAGGGAAACCACCAACAACAGCTGGTGCTGGTAGATGGAAGCATGGACAATATGCCCTGGCTCTGGCTGAGAGGCAAAGGATAACACACACTGTCAATACCTGTTCCAAAGCCTAAGATCCCAAACATACTTATAGGAAAACTGTTGGCTGTCAAACTCCACAACATTTACATAACCAAGTAATTGCTGTGTTCTGATGTCATCAGACAGAGACAACCCCTAGGAGACAGTTTTATACCTGCAGTAATGACAAGGTAAGTGTGGACCTGTAATGAAAATAAGAAGGTAACATAATAGAGTACTTTCACATGCAAATGTGTGTATGCCCCTAAGAAGACCACTTGTCTGAGGTGTACATTATTTCTGTAATAGCTCATATATCAGAAGTTTACAATACAGTTATATATTCCACCCAATACTGTGCATCAAGCATTTCACTTCACAACTGTCTATTGATCAGGTCAGTTATACCCTTATTAGAACAACTGTATCAAGAAGCAAAACTTACCTACTGGTTCCAATGCTTTACTTATGATGCTAACCAAAATGCAATGAGGTTCAACAATTATACAAGCAATCATTCATAAATGAGTTGGAAAAAGAAACCAAAAACTTTTCTTCTGCAATACATGCTGATATATGCAAGATTGTGCATAAACAAGCATTAGCTATCCACTGTGCATCAGACATACAGCGGATATAAAAAGTGTACACACCCCTGTTAAAATGCCAGTTTTGTTATATAAAAAAATAAGACCACAATAAATAATTTCAAAACTTTTCCCACCTTTAATGTGACCTGCAACTTGTACAATTCAATTGAAAAACAAACAAATCTGTTAGGGAAAAAAATATAAAACAATAAAAAGTGTACAATAAGCTGGTTGCATAATTGTGCATTTTAACAGGGGTGTGTACACTTTTTATATCCACTGTATATGCAACCCTAAGTCACAAAACCATGTACAAAGGGCAGGGCACAGTCATCATCAGCTGCACATGGTAAGGATGGCTGGTAGGAGGGCAAGGCGGACACCATAGAAGTAAGCATGTGCAAATAAGAATCACTAGTATCTGTCAGAGTATACAGTGTTCAGGGCCAGTAACAACAGATGTATAGCACTTAGCAGTACTGTTTAGTTTGGATGTGTCTGAAGTGGTATAGGCAAGTGATTTTTTTTTCAATATGTGTATCTGCATAAACACTTAAGTACTGTGCTAACTTTACATCCTTGCATCTTGGACAGGTTTGAGCAGTGCATGGTAGAGTAGTCTGTTCAATGTCATCACCCCTGACCACAGGAACCACCTCTAGCAGGAGCCGCACTGCTATTTCCATGGCCCTGGCTAGAAGTTAGGGTGCTATATGAGCATTTCTGATGTCTACTGGATGAGGTCTCCTCATGACTACGTCCAAGATCATGATCCCATGGCCTACCATATTTGAGTGTGGACACTGCAGTCACTGAAAAAAACATGGAAGTAGTGTCACTACAGGAGTAGGATCTTGCACAGCCATGTCTGCTATCACCAGAAGATGTAGCAGTTTTTCAACCACATGGATGCCCACTCCCCTTCAGCAGATGTCCCGTCACAGATACTGCTCAATGCAGTGTGTCACTCATCCTATCCAAGGAGTCATCAACATGGTTCAGTGAGTTATGCACATCAGAATGCACAATGTTAGTGCTCACATTATCTCTTCTGAGGCCTTGGTGAAACATGTCTGTGCTTCCACTATGGCCCTACACATATGTCCAGGTGCAACTAATGACACACCAGCATCAGAAGGAGAGTGGACAGTAGGCCTCTTTAGAGCACCTCTACCAACTATCCCGTGTGGCACCTCATCCTCATGATAGCTATAGGGAGAAGCCCCTAGCTCTGCAACCAGAGTAACTACACTACCCTGATAAACTCTGTCACTAATATGCATAGGCATACTGTCTGTGTCTTAAATATGGGAATGGATGCGGGAGCCACAAACGCATTGTCAGATTGACCCTCTGCACCCCCAGACTATGCCTCTTCATTGTCGCCATCATCATGAGAAGCTACCAATACTCTGTCAGATGGTAGGAGTTCCACGGTGCCACTGTCAGTATCACCTATGATAACAAGCAATAAACACAGGAAACAGAGACATAGGGAATAAGACTGATCAAAAAAATTCTTGTACAAAGGGTATGTTAAAGTATAATAGATGTTAAAGTAATACAAGTATTATTCTCTGTTAGACATGAATCTACCTTATATACAGTAATAACAATAACCAGTGTGTGCTTACCATGTGCATGTGGTCTTGGAGCCTGCAATCCAGATGTCCCTGCATGTAACAAAGGGACAGAAAAGAAGGCAGATAAGTATCACAATGCAAATGAAACAAGAAACAAAGAACAATCCCCTTTACATGGGCAAATTAAGAATGTCCTCATGCAAAAATATACTGGCCAGTTGAATTCTCCCAACATCCTCCTCTATCTCTCCATTACTGTGTCATCTGACTCACACATATCACTAACTCTGGATATAGTAGGCATATAAGAGATATACATATAAAGATATAACAATGACACAATTTATTTTATTTTGCATACCAGGAATTTTGCTTTAGATACTCTGGGTCTGTCAGCCACATCAGCACCAACATCAAGGTTTCTATAGAAACCCTCTACCAAGCTATCTGTATCTCTGACAGAATAAAGCTGACAGGAACTCCTCTGTTACAGTTAGTGGTGGTTCATCAGTAGGACCACCTCCCATAGTCACCTGTTTCCAGGCATCTGCAGCTGCTCTATGGTGGGCAGAGATTTTCATATTACTTCCCCTATGTCGTATTTGGATGTAACTTCTCCCATGCACTCTGGCAGCACTGATGCCACCTTCTGTTATATCCTGTCTTGGGCAGACTGGTCAGCTCTATCTCTCTCTAAGATAAAATCTCTATGGCAACACAAGGCCTGGATCATGACCTTATTTTCTTCATCAGTGAATGGCTTGTGGTGTACAGATTTCTTCTTGGGTGCTATATTGCTGTATGAGATGAAACAGAAAACAGATACAAAATTAAAGTTATAATATACAGACAGGATGACTATGAACTCAATTATGTACAAATGTATGTATCCATCATGCACACAACAATTTAAAAGGTAATTCTCCCTATGATTACACATAATTTAGGACAGCTATGTGAGTACATGGTAATCCTAGCTGCTAATACCCCACTTATCCATATATTTACTGGAAAATAAGTAAGGCAACTTTCATAACGTGTTTCTGTTGCGCTTTCAATGTTACTTTATACACTGTCACATTTTGAATACATCGAAGCATCTCTACTCCTTCCTAATATATGTCATTGTCTGTGGAAAATATGGTAAATGATCTTAAATTATTGTTCTTAATACATGGTTTGGTGGTTCACATCTATACAGGTTCCTGTTGCAAGATAACAAAGTTGAGGAAACATCAGAATTTACATTTAGAGTACTTGTTTCACTTTCCAAGGTAAAAATTATCAAATTTAATTTTGAGTATCATCAACAGTGCAACTGAGGCTGGCAATGGTGAACTTTCAACAGTCCGAACAGTAGTGAGTAAAGACAATCAATCTGTCACACACCTATATCTGAAGCATAATATGTAAATGCATTGAGCTTAGAGAAACAGTACAGGGGATGCAGGGTTCAAAACCTTTTCACAGATCGTTTTATTGAGAGAGGTCATAATAAATCCTGACACTTATTTTGGTGTATGAATGTGTTGAGGTAGAAAACTCAAGTAGGGTCAATATTGACTAAAAGTGACACATATGTCATTTGAAATGATCCCAATATTAGCTGTGTGTACTATGCGTAAAATGAAAGCATTTCTGCTACCCTCTGTCCCCTTTTTTCTGTTCCTATTGCATTATCTAAAGTCCTGACAGTGTGAGACATAAATGATTGTAGTAATGTGGCATTAAGATGTGAGAAGGCTAAATATGTCAGTGTAATGCAGTAGTACCTTTCTTCATTGCTAGATATACACTTTGATTCATTTCACATGCCTTTAAATATTTATCCAAAACAATTGTTGTAATTGCTTTTAATACATACTGCCTTCTGCATTTGCATGCCACTTGGCAGCATGAAAAGAACTTTCACAGCTTATGGAAAAAAAGTGAGACATTTAATTTGGCTTGTCATCAATAGTGCAAATAAGCCTGGTGTTAGTGCGCAGATGTCAGCACTCTATATAGTAATGACTGCAGAGAACGCACAGGACAGATGTCTACTTTTGTGGGTGTAGATGAAGTGAATTGAGAGAAATAAGGCAGATGATTCATTGTTCAAATCCTGTTTAGAAATCCAATTTCAGTTATTTCAATATACATTTTTTTAATGTGCATTTGTGTGCTGCTTGGCAGCACTCAAGCAGGGTTCACTGCCTAAGGTAAAATGTGAAAAAATAATTTGGACTGCTAAACATAGGGTAAACACACCAGGCAAAGGTATGCTTTCATCAGAACTCTGGACATTCCTGCATGACTAAATTCTACATCTCAGACAACTATCTTGTAGCACAATGAATAATTGAAATTAATTCTGACAAATAAGAGAGGTGATGTAGGGTTCAAATATAGTTAGTTATTAATTTTACAGAGGGTGGTATGAATGCATATTTACATTTCTTTGTGTTACTGCTTTGTTGTGTAACATTCCACTATTCCCAGTATTGCTAATAGCAAGTGAGTTGTTATATTCCACTTTTGCATCATTTGTCATTGACTACAAATATGATAACATGCCAAAAATTATGTCTGATGTTGCAAGGAGATGTGAGAAGGATGGATCTATCCCTCGAATGCACATCTTGCTTTGATCTTTGCTACATATACTCATTGAATTAATTTCACTGTCAGCTTTATTCTGTCTCTCTCTCTCACACACACACACACACACACACACACACACACACACACACACACACACACACACACACACACACACAGATATATATATATTCTTAATGCCTTTTGCATTTGTGCTCTGGTTGACAGCATGCAAGCCAAGTTCACAACCAAGAGAAAAAAGCAAAACATTTAGTTTAGACTGCCTTATGTAGCACATACAAGTGTGGCAGCATTATGTGACTGTGAGCACTCTGGATTGTACTCATCCCTCTCAACTGTACCAAATTTCCTGGTTTTGATGCCAAAATAATGGGGTGCCACAAATTGCTACGTGGCCCCTTGAAATCACATTTTTTTTTTACTGTCAAAGAGCTTTAAGAAAGTTGTTTATGGCTGCAGGCCTGCCCACAACTTGCAGCAGCAAATGAAAAAGGACATACTGTCAATGTGGTGACCCAACAACTCAACATCACATTGTACTTGTTTCACGGTGATGAGAATGTAGAATAGATTGCCTAAAGTTGTTTAACAAAAATGTCGGTCCCAGCAAAGTGATACCTTTTGTTAGCAATCTTTAAAATACAGTCTGTACTCTGTCAGTTTACTGTGCCTACTCTATACAACTTGTCTATTCTTAATACCAGGATCAGGAAGTTGTAATTTGTAGGTGCTCACTCCATTGCTGCTGTGTTTTTACTTAAGTCCTTCAATAGTTTTCCAATTGATCTTAAGCGGGTTGGCACAACTAATACTGCAACTCCAGTTTATACTCATAACCAGAAAAATGTTGTGTGAAAACTGTGATAACGGGACTGCAGGAGACCCTTTGTTCATATGAACAGATTTAATATGGAAGAGGATGGAGGGATTCCTGGGGTGTCCCACTTTGGGACAGCTTTACCTACAAGAAGAAGAAGATGGGGAGTTTGTCAACCCACAAGGAATGCAAGCTTCAGCAAAATAATTCAGAAAAGCATTTCCCAGAAGAAGATCAAGCTAGAGACTAACTGAATGAGCGGTGAGTGGACAGTGCTTACACAAACAAGCAGTGAGTGGTCAGTGCTTACATTGCAATTTCATATTGATGCATAATGCTAACCTTACAAACATTTAAATGCAGGCAGTTTACTTGGCCCACAAGTTGATATATGCATGAATCAATTCATGTTATTGCAATAAATGGTTTTATAGTTACAGTTTTCAGGTTAGATTAGATTTAGTACTGATAGGGAGAAACCTTTCTAACAAATCATTAGGATGAGTTGAGGATTAAAGTCACTAAGTAATGACATGCATTTTAGTTTCAGACTTCATGTCCTTAATCCTTCAAAAAATGCATGCTGCTATTTTTTTAAACAGCAAACCTAGTTATATGTGCTTGTGGACGATAATAGGTCAAGAAGCAAGTCTGCTGCTGACCATTCTGTTTGCTCTTCTTAAATGAAACATTCAGTGCCCTGCCACTAGAAAGTAGCTTTACATTGGCAGCTAGTGTTTGACATGCTTGCTGCACATTACTGATGCTGTGAGGAACTGCAACCTAGTGCAAAGCATGAGGTGGTAACTCATCATGGCATTCATCATGATTCATGAAATACAGCAGCTACATTTCCAAGCTTGACTTATCGCTGATACTGTTATGTAATTTGTCCAAGGTTGGGTAATGGGTGCAGCTTTCTCTCTCACATGGCAGTCACAAACCATGTTACTCTAGCAACCTTCTAAGTTTATAGCAGTGATATTTAAAATTTGTCCTTGTTTTTGGGCTTTATTCCCCCATCATTTCAGGCTTTGTTCAGATTGTTTGTGCTAAGACTGAGGTTGAGAGGTATGGCTGCATGTGTGGGTACTTGTAGTTTATTCAACTGAACTGGTCAGGTCTGCAGTTGTAATACAAGTGGAAGAAATCATTTCCTTTGTGAGAGCTACTTAAAGTAATAAGTTGCAGAAGCATAGGTGTGTTTGTGGTCATAGTGAATGGTAAGTAAAAAAAGGTATGCAAAGTTGGTGCTGGCGCAGTTTGGATGATACAGTTTGCACTTTGTAGACAGCTTTGCACTGTAGTTATAAAACACAGCCAAGTGTACTGTTTTTGAAAGCCTGCTTGATTTTAATGTTATATTTGCTGTTATTCTCAAATTAGGTATACTTAGGTGTATTATTTGTATTTTCTGTAAACTGTGTGTGTTTTTTTTAATTTGACATACTTTATAGTGATGTTGGATGTTGTTGCTGTTACATTGTGGAACATAAATATTTTTTATATTAATTTTATTCAGTATACCTCTTAACTCCTGTCTACTTTCTTCATCTCTCTGACAATCCCACTTCTTCTTTGCCAACCTCTTTCTCTGTATACTCTCCTGCACATTCTCATTCCACCACCATGACTCCTTGTCGTCCTTCCTCTGTCCAGATGTCATACCAAGCACCTTTCAAGCCATCTCCCTTACTAGCTCTGCTGTAGTTACCCAGCTATTTGGTAACTCTTCACTGCCACCCAGTGCCTGTCTTAACTCATCCCTGAACTCCACCTCACAATTACCCTTTTTTAATTTCCACCATTTGATCCTTGGTGTTGCCCTCACCCTCCTCCTTCCTCTTCTTGATCACCAACGTCATGCTACAAACCATCATCCTATGCTGCCTAACTACACTTTCCCTGGTCACCACATTACAGTCTCCAATCTCCTTCAAACTGGCTCTCCTACATAAGATATAATCCAATTGTGTGCATCTTCCTCCACTCTTGTATGTCACCCTATGCTCCTCCCTCTTGTTAAAATATGTATTCACCATAGCCATGTCCATCCTTTTTGCAAAATCCACTACCATCTGACCTTCTGAATTCCTTTGTATAACACCATACCTACCCATCACTTCCTCATCCCCTCTGTTCCCTTCACCAACATGACCATAGAAATCTGCTCCAATCACCAGTCTCTCACCCTTGGGTACAGTCATCACCACTTCATACAACTCACTCCAAAATTTTTCTTTCTCATCCATCGCACACCCAACTTGTGGAGCATATACACTAACAACATTCATCATTACACCATCAATTTCCAGCTTCATAAACATCACTCTATCCAAAACTCTTTTTACCTTCAAAACACTCTTAGCATACTGTTCCTTCAGGATAACTCCTACACAATTTCTCCTCCCATCCACACCATGATAAAACTATTTAAACCCACCTCTGATACACCTAGCCTTACTCCCCTTCCATCTGGTTTCTTGCACACACAATATACCAACCTTCCTTCTGTCCATCATATCGGTTAGCTCTCTCCCTACACCAGTCATACTGCCAAAATTCAAATTTCCGACCGTCACTACCACAGTCCTAGTCTTTCTCATCTCTTCCTGCCTTTGGCCATGCCTTCCACCTCTTCTCCTCCTTCAGCCAACAGTAGCCCAATTTCCATGAGGTGGCAAAGGCTAAGGATAAGGCATATGAAGAGCTGTATGAAAGGTTGGACACTAAGGAGGGAGAAAAGAACCTGTACAGATTGGCCAGACAGAGAGACCGAGCTAGGAAAGATGTGCAGCAGGTAAAGGTGATAAAGGATAATGAGGGAAACATACTCACAAGCGAAGAGAGTGTGTTGAGCAGATGTAAAAAGTACTTTGAGGGGTTGATGAATGAAGAGAATGAGAGGGAGAGAAGGTTGGATGATGTGGGGATAGTGAATCATTAAATGCAATGGATTAGCAAGGAGGAAGTAAGGATAGGTATGAAAAGAATGAAGAATGGAAAGGCTGTTTGTCCAGATGACATACCTGTGGAAGCATGGAGGTGTTTAGGTGAAATGGCAGTGGAGTTTTTAACCAGTTTGTTTAATGAAATCTTGAAAAGTGAGAGGATGCCTGAGGAATGGAGAAAAAGCATTTTGGTACCGATTTTTAAGAATAAGGGTGATGTGCAGAGCTGTAGTAACTACAGAGGGATTAAATTGATCAGTCACAGCATGAAGTTATGGGAAAGAGTAGTGGAAGCTAGGTTAAGAAGGGACTAGTGATCAGCAGCATGGTCTCATGCCGAGAAAGAGCACTACAGATGCAATGTTTGCTCTGAGAGTGTTGATGGAGAAGTACAGAGAAGGTCAGAAGGAGTTGCATTGTGTTTTTGTAGACTTAGAGAAAGCATAAAGAGGAGAGGAGTTGTGGTACTGTATGAGGAAGTTGGGAGTGTCAGAGAAGTATGTAAGAGTGGTACAGGATATGTACGAGGGTAGTGTGACAGCAGTGAGGTCTGCAGTGGGAGTGATGAATGCGTTTAAGGTGGAGGTGGGATTACATCAGGGATCAGCTCTGAGCCCTTTCCTATTTGCAATGATGATGGACAGGTTGACAGACGAGATCAGACAGGCATCCCCATGGACTATGATGTTCGCAGATGACATTGTGATCTGTAGTGAGAGCAGGAAACAGGTGGAGGAGACCCTGGAGAGATGGAGATATGCTCTAGAGAGAAGAGGAATGAAGGTCAGCAGGACTATGACAGAATATATGTGTGTAAATGAGAGGGAGGATAGAGGAATGATGAGAATGCAAGGAGTAGAGGTGGTGTAGGTGGATGAGTTTAAATACTTGGGATCAGTAGTTAAGAGTAATGGTTAGTGTGGAGAGGTGAGGAAGAGAGTACAGGCAAGATGGAGTGGGTGGAGAAGAGTGTCAGGAGTGATTTGTGACAGACGAGTACCAGTAAGAGTGAAAGGGAATGTCTACAAGAGGGTAGTGAGACCAGCTATGTTATATGGGTTGGAAACAGTGGCATTGACAAAAAGGCAGGAGTTAGAGCTGGATGTGGCAGAGTTAAAGATGTTAAGATTTGCACTGGGTGTGACAAGGGTGGACAGGATCAGGAATAAGTATATTAGAGGGTCAGCCCAGGTTGGAAGGTTTGGAGACAAGGCCAGAGAGGCAAGATTACATTGGTTTGGACATGTGCTGAGGAGGGATGCTGAGTACATTGGGAAAAAGATGCTAAGGGTGAAGCTACCAGGTAACAGGAAAAGACGAAAGCCTAAGATAAGGTTTATGGATGTGGTGAGAGAGGACATGCAGGTGGATGGTGTGACAGAGCAAGATGCAGAGGACAGGAAGAAATGGAAACAGATGATCCACTCCGGTTACCCCTAACAGGAACAGCCAAAAGAAGATGATGATGATGATGATACTTCCTAACTGCCCCAAAGTGAGCTGAAATGTTTGCTTTTGTGATCACAATCTGTCAAGTAAACAGTGTAGCAACAGGGGGTCTTGAACATTTGATAGTTGTTAAGTTTAGAAAGTAATGCTGGGTGGAGGTGAGAGGAAGTATGGAATGCATTCTAGTGCTGGAGTAGGTGGGGTTACATAATTATGTAAGCACATTTTATGTTAATTAGCATCCCAATTTTTGGCTGGTTGTAGCAACTTTTCATGGGCCTTTGTCCAGATTTTTGATGTTCCCTGGTTAAGAGGTATGGTTGTACTCTGTAAAGAAAATACACCTAACAGGTCATTTTCTTTGCATAAGGTGTAAGTGCAGTGCGGTTAGAGAACCAAAACAGCTTATTCCTTGATTGAATGCATTGAAGTGATAATTTTAAAAGGGTGGGTCTAACAACATTTACACATATTTTGTTTTATTTTGTTGCTTTCCAAAAATCAACTGTTCCCAGTATTCCTAACAACATGTGAACTGTTGTACATCCCCTTTACCATTATTTCCCAGTACCTATGTTCTTGATAATGTGTGCCAGAAATTAAAGCTCAGATGTGTGAATGAGATGTGAGAAGGATGACTAGGTCACTATATCTGAGTAAAAAGGAAATAAACAGTGGTAAACTTGGTCTAAGGTAATCACAGAACCAATCCAAGTAAAAATAAAACTTTGAACAAGAACATCAGACCACAATTTAATAAAACAATAGCACAAGTAACAACAAGCAAAGCTTTTGGGCTCAACCCTTCCTCAGTGCAAGTTTTATTTATACTTGCATTGCTAGATATACCCAATGATTGAATTCATTTTATTGTCAGTTTTTTTCTCTCATATATTTTTTCTAATGACTTTTGCATTTGTTCTTTACTCCTAAGGAAAAAGTGAAAAGTTTAGTTTAGACTGCCTTTTGTAGTGCAAGCATGCCTGGCAACAGTGCACTTTCATCAGCACTCTGGACAGTACAGAATGCAGAAATTCCATCTATCACCTATCTAGCTCAGTGGCACAAGGTGTAAGTGTAGTGAGCTTAGATAAGGGTTTAAGGGTTTCAATCCAACTAAATGATACTTTTACAAATGAAGTCATAATCACATTTCTTACAACATTTTGATTAGGAATGTAAAACTAAACATAAATGAAGATGTACATGTTTACTGCAAGCAATCTATCAGTAATGCTCACATAAGTAAACTTTTCTATTTAGCATACGTCATTAATGATTCAAATATAATTTTAAGCTTATGTGTATACAACTTCTTAAACATAGCAATGATCATATTATTTTAAAATGCACATGCATATTTATGATGGATGCAATACTTTTGCTATAATCATGATGACTCATTGCATGCCATGACTATGTGTTTAGGACAGTTATGTCTTGTGAAGTATGTATGCAACACACTGCAGCCTATATTATTCAGGTCATACAACATCATCCAACAGAAATATATTTACAAAGAGAAATATTGCCTTTTACATAAGAACGCATTCCCAGGACCATGTGATGTCACCCATATACAGGCCTCTGTAAAGTACATCTCCACTCATTCTGAAATTAGTGTATCTCTAATTATCATGCTTAAAATTAAATTCTCCTGTGGCAATGTAAATTAGTAAACTAAGTTTCAAATTTTACATTTTTATCCCATGGAATTGATACCCCTATGGTGCAACAAATTTTTAAGAATGTGTAATCCCCAAAAACAAAATATGTCATAATTCAGTCTATTTATCCTTCCAAACAGCAAGGATTAAAAGCCAAGCCATTAAGTATTTCAGTGTTGAACAATGGAACATATGTCAATAGGTTGAGTACCATGCTTGGCAAATCTCAATTGTATGTTTCACACCTTTAGTGCTATTTGATATACTATAAGTAGTGTCAATATCTCTACAATAAATCCATATGCTTTCAGTCACTCAAATGCAGTTGCATCCTTGTACACAACTTGTTACACATGAGTTCTGGATTAGCTTGACTTGTGCAGACATAGTTGGTGATGGAGAGAATGATGTTAAATTTAGAGTACAAAGATGGAGTGTTGAGGAGTCTTGGATTTTTTTGGCACTCCTTTTGAAAAGCTAAAGCAGAAGACTGCTACAAGAGGATTATATCAGGTCTCAGTATAAGTTTGAGGCTTGGAATGGCTTAGCTAAGGCAGTCTCCAGTGCAATTGGCATTCCATGCACTGGGGACCAATGCCACTCCCACTGTAGTGACTTTAAGTAGTGTAAGCAGGACCTCTCTCTTTCTCTCTCTCTCTATATATATATATATATATATATATATCCACTCCCACTGTAGTGACTTTAAGTAGTGTAAGCAGGACCTCTCTCTCTCTCTCTATATATATATATATATATATATATATATATATATATATATATTGTACAGCTGTAGAGGAAATAGCAGCAAACTGTGTAGACCAGGAGAGATTAAATCACTTCAGAGAGACACAGGATAAGTATGACTTTGGCCCAGATTCAAGCCAGATAATTATTTTCAGTCTCTCAGTCACTAGCATCTTGAGCAAGCATATGTCACCTTGATATCAAACATACACACCTTTCCCAATAACTCTTGCTGCTCAAATTAGGCAATGAGAATATCAGCCTAACTGTGTCTTGGTTCAATACCCTGAAACAGCAATTACCTTTTATTACAGGATAGTATTTGTAAAATATTAACAATAATAATATGCCAGGAACAATTCAAATATGGTAATTGTAGTTATTACATTTGAATGCATATATCTTATCTGAATAGGGAAATAAAGGTTGCTCTTCTTTACATCCTAGTAGTGAGATCTGTTTATTTTATGACACATTAATACTGTCACATCATATAAGGATGTGGCAAAGGTGTTTAGTAACAAATTATCATAATTATTGATGTATTACCAAAAAGTGTATTGAATAAATAAATTCATGTGACATGCCATTGGCCTAATTATCTATTTTTCATCTTCCTCCCACCCTGTTTTCTTTTTTAATTTTGTGGGGGAACTTATAATTTATTAACATTCTGATATTTGCATACATTGCTGCTTAAAACAAAATGACCAACAGCAGAGATAAGCAGACCAACCACTGCAGCTCATACAGCCTTCCACAGATGGCAGCACATGCATCCAGCACTTTGGGTTCACAACCTGCCAGTAATACCTCTACAACCCCTACCCTACCTGTTAGGTAGCTATGCCTCAGTTGCTAGTGCAGTGGTACCCTTTGGAAGTGTGACAAATGGAAATACTGTCAGCCCAGCTAGCTGGAATTTTGTAAATAATTATGTCATTTGTGAATATTAATATAATTTATATAGAAGTGTGACAGAAGGAGATACTGCCAGCACAGCTATCTGGAATTTTGTAAGTGGTTTGTGTGTCATTTGGTAATGTCAACATGCTCATCTAAGATGCTTGTGTTACATATGTATTAGAACTGTATGTTGTATTCTACAGACATGTGCTGAAGAGATATTTTGTAAATTATTAAGCAGAAATGCATATATACTATTGTAACTGTTTAGATGCATATATTTTTTAACAATAGAAACTGTAACACAAGAAGTTAAATTCAGAAGAATACTTCAGATTGAGTTACTTTATGGCTCGGCCATAAAAAGAGATGTTGTCTCTCAGTTTCAGTGCAACAGGAGACATATTGTCTAGAACTAAAAGTTTTTTGTATTGTCCTTAAATGTGGAGGAATGTAAATTATTTTATGGCTTTCACCATTTGCCTTAGATCCAAGAAGTGCACTTGTTTATGTATTTTCACAGGCAGATGCTAAATGCTGTTGTTTTTGAGCCTGAGAACTGAAGTCAGATTACAAGAAATTATGTCATTCTGCAAGTATTCCAGCAGTAATATTTGGGATATTAGTTTAAGAACTCTCTGAGAGAGAGAGACTGAGCATTTTGTACTTTGTCTTTGACCTAACAAGAACATCCACTCACCACATCTGCCTGCTTGTTGTTCTGTAAGTATGTTAGCTAGGGTACGGTCATTTCTCTTAGATGCAGTCAGGAATATAGTGGAGTATAACTTAGATGTTTTCTTTATTTATTTGAGACTGCCCTGCAATGTTGTTTTAAATATTTCTTGTTATTTTGAACTCTGATGTAACTGTGATTACTTACTGAGTATTTTCTTGTTCTTTTATTATTTGTTATTAAATATATTTAAACCTTTCATTGTGGCTATTTGTGAGACACATTTAAGCACTGAGAGTACTTGCATATGTATTTGGTGACACTATGGGCCACTCCTAATAGCCTTGCTCCTGGTCAAACTATCATTTGGGTTAATAGTAACATTACACAGTAAGATTGGACCCCCTTTGTTAAGGGCCTTAAAGTAGCTGATAAGGTGTGGCTGGTGGCATCAAAACTACCTTACCATCTGGGCAGCAGTGTGTGTGTGTGTGTGTGTGTGTGTGTGTGTGTGTGTGTGTGTGTGTGTGTGTGTTTGTGTATAAATCAAATCTCAAAGACTGCATGTGTCAGCTACTTGGGCAGGGGCATGAAACACTGGTTGAACAGAGAAGGAGCTGGAGGTCTTGGCTTGGTCACTCAGCTGAGATCTCAACTCTATAGCTGTGCTAGTGGAGAGTCTTGTTGGTGATCTGGAGAAAGAGGGAAAAACCAGCCCCAGACTGACTGTGGTCTCTGTGTGCTCTTAAGGGAAATTGCACTTTACCGTGTATGTACTCATCATTCACCCAATGTACATCCCCCACTGTTGCCAGTGGTGAGGATTGAGGCTCCTTGATTACTGGGCCAGTGGTGGGTCATCACAGTGAGCAGTACCAGTGGAGGTGGCAATTTATTCACCTATCAGGAGCTGACATGACTGGTGGAGGATATCATGTAGAGGGGCCTCAGTACATATATCAACAGGATTAAAAAGGTCTTGTGTCAGACTTTAAAAAATATGCCACGTCCAGCACTGATGCAGGCAGCTGTACAGGAGACAGTAATTACAGTTCTGAGAGTAAGGAACTGATTCTCACTGTTCACATGCTAATTGCAGGTTTGCATCTGATGTCCTCTACCTATCACCAGTCATGGTTTCCCTAAACCTTTTGTCTCTGTCACAATCCCTGTCTGCCTTGTATGTCCCAAAATGTTGTGCATGCTTCCTAACCTACCCTATCTTCTGACCCTCTTATTCCTAAGTAGGTTACACAACATCCTTTCTCTCTCTCTCTCTCTCTCTCCCCAAACAATGGGCACCTATCCAATGAAAAAATGTATGCCCAGTACCGAGCTCCCCACTTCCCCTATGTGTCATCTTGAAACATTTGATTTGGTCCAGCTTGCCATACAATATTATTATACTGGTGTCATCATTTGCTAGTGTGGTTACTCTCCAAAATCATGAAATTGTGTGTAAGACTATGCATTTATGTTGGAAGAAGTGGATAGCTTTGGTGCTCTCCCACCATCTTCCTCCAGGAAATTCCTATATTCTTTCCTCTGTGACCTACCCTCTTCTTGCCAGTCCCATATTCACCACTTTCATATCCACTTCTTTTTTTCACACATTTAATCTGGTCAAAAACTAGATTTGTACACAACACACATGGGCAGAAATGGTCCATTGAAAAGCCTTCACTTTATGTCTTAAGCATTTGCTCGGAGATTTGCATAACACAACAGTGCTGGATGATAGTGGATGCTGTTTGACTTCTTATTGTAAAAGCTGAAGGAAAATGTCAATTTAGTTTTATGCAAATTCACTTAAATCTGCTAACTATTGGAATACAGATAAGGACATATTAAAGACAGTACTGTGAAACAGCTAATGGAACAATTTTTAGTTGCTGGCTACAATAAAGTTGGACTTCCTAGGTGGCATGTTAAGATAATTACCCTGATTGTAGGCTACTGTTTTTGAATATTGTTATGGGTTCAATTACAGCTGTAGGTCAAAATATTTCATGACATTTTATATTCCTATCATATATTTAACTGGAAATGTCTATTTATCTCCATAGACAACATTTCATTAACATGCAATTTGAATAGTACAGCAAGATACAATTTGCAAAAATACTGCAGCCCCAACAGGAAGACTTATTAACCCAACCTTATCCTGTTTATGTCTCCATGTTTGTTGCACTGTCCTATGCCTTATTTCTCCCTATAACAAGGACTTTATTGTACAAAGCATGACAGACGAATGATGATTTTAATAAGTAAGAGTAACATACCATACAGATATTCCTACTTGCACCAGAAACATATTGTTGTTGTTCATCTCTGTATCTGCGTGTCTCTCTCTCTCTCTCTCTCTCTCTCTCTCTCTCTCTTCATCCTTAAGCTTCACTAAGTTGTCACTGTGCTTTGTGTTATTTACATGAAGTGAGGTAGTAATTTCTTTGTGGTATGATGAGATAATGCTCACATGTGTAGATAGATTTGTGACAACTTTCTAGGGTTCTAATCTAGACATTAGCTAAATGTTACCATCTATTTTGATACATTACTGTATGTGTACCTGCTGGCTACATGTTGTCATCATCCACCATTATCCTTCTTCTGTCATAAGCTACTTTATCCCTGCCACCATATCATGCTAATGATATACCTTCTCCCTTTTGTATCATTATTCTCCCAACTCTGCATTTCTGCAATGTCTGGTGCAGGGCAACAAATGCAAGGAAGGCTAAATGGAATTATGCAACTGATGGCAATAGCTTGTGATATTTTGCCTTTGGCAGCATTACTCTGTAATTCTGTGTGTAGCTGTATTTACTCAGTTTAATATACTTTTCAACAAGCTAAAGAGTTGAACATACAGATTATAGTTGTCAACAGTGTAATGAAGATGTATGCATACATTCTCGCTTTCTGAAATCTGCTGTCATGTGTGAACTTTCTGAAGTATGACTTCCTACATGGTGTGCTTAGATAATACTCAGGTATAATATTTTTTCTTTGAATACTCTAAAGATTCAAATCCAGATGGATGAAAATACAGTTTAAAATGTTTTGTATGACTCCTGTGGTTGTAAATGTTGACTACACCTTTCCTTATTGCTGCTATACCAATGTGCTTGCTCCCTATTATGAAGCTTGCCTTGTACAGATCTTGCCTGAATAATTCTGCTGATAAATCAAAAAGTAACACAACAAAAATCTGTGCAGAAATGAAACATGCACTAATATGTTATTGTGTCTGTATCGTGTATTTCTGTCACCAACTGTCCAAATCTTCCCACCAATACTATATCATCTAATAAACCTCTGTGATTAAAAACTGTTTCCATAAACCATGTTTCCACTAGCAATAGTATGCTTGGTCCCTCATGTTTTTCATAATACACCTGTAGCATACATATAAGGATTTACTAAATGCAATTGTCATGACAAATGCGTGCATCATGGCACCTGACACATGGCCACAATAGATGTGATTTCTGTATTCCATCAAATTCACAAATAATTGTGTGTATATTGTTTCTTTGCATGAAAGTCAGCACAAAGCACAATAGGCTACTGCTAATTCCCATACTAAGTTCAACACTTCAAGATATGATTACTAATGTACTAATACTTTGCTATCAACAGCACAAATCAGCTTGGCAGTGCTAGTCTTCTGGCAGAGATTAAAAGAAAATAATCTTTTGTTTAGGTAGCACAATGTTTGCATGTCTGTATTAATTTTGTCAGCCAGGTATCTTGATTTCTGAGTGATGTTGACTCAGTTCACTCAATTAATCTATGTCTGCTCTCCAATGGTTATATTCGCAACCTCATTGTTGTGTAGAATTTTTTTTATTCTCCAGTGCACTGTCCTATGTATGAGTTGTCTGTCTTTTCAATACACATTGTGCAAGTATGGGACTAGACAAGTATGCAATCTTGTATGAATGAGATGGCAGGAATATTTGATTGATAATCCACTAGTTTGCAACTTTGAATTTCTTTGGCATCCCATACTGTGAAACAAGTATATGCCTATCACATTAATGCAATGTACATGGATGACAGTATCTAAATCTTTGTAGATCATTATGTAATTACATGGGTCAGTCACATTGCTGCTATTTTATCCTGTGCACACATATGCATTTTGTCACAAAACCTGTGATGCACATTACCATCTGTTACAAATAGTGCATATTCAACAAGTACAAATGCGCTTTTTTTCACATTCTTAAATTCAGGCACCTCCTGTGGTGCTAATAACTAATATTCTCTCTAGGTTGTGTAACTAGATAAGTGTTAGATTTAATGCTCAACATGGGAAACGTGTGTATGTGTGTGTGTGTGTGTGTGTGTGTGTGTGTGTGTGTGTGTGTGTGTGTGTGTGTGTGTGTATATACTGCTTTGTGCTGTATCCACTTTCCCAGAGGGGAAATTCATTTAACTTTGCACACAACTCCCTTATCCCACATTTAAGAGAAACATCCTCACTGCGATACAGTGATGAGGTCAGCTTGTCATAAGGTTACTCTCTCTCCCAAAAGTCATACTTTTTCTGTGGTGCTTGCTACTAATATTATGCTGTCTAGATTGTGTAATTGGGTGGTTGGAGGTTCGATGCTCAACATGGGAAACTTGCGTGTGGGTATGCATGGTGCTATATCTACTTTCTCTGAGGACATTGCATTTCATTTTGTACACAGCTCCCTTATCCCGCTGTTAACAGAAACATTCCTGCTGCAACACACTGATGATGTCAGCCTGTCAAAAGTGCACTCTCTTCCATTAAGAATAATACTTCTTCTGTGACACTTGGGGCTAATAGTGCATTCTCTCAGTTGTGTTACTAGATAGATAGGAGGTTTGATGATCAATGTGGGAAACTTGGTGTGTGCATGTGTGTGTGTGTGTGTGTGTGTGTGTGTGTGTGTGTGTGTGTGTGTGTGTGTGTGTGTGTGTGTGTGTGTGTGTGTGTGTGTATGTATGTGTGTGTGTGTGTGTGTGTAATGCTTTTTATTCTATCCACTCTCCCAGAACAGATTTCATTTAACTTTACACACAGCTCCTTTATCCCACACAAGGATGAGGTCATCCTAAAAAAGTGCACTCTTTCACCCTTAATAGTCAGACTTCTCCTGTGGTGCTTGCAAGTAATACCATGTTCTATAGATCGTGTAACTAGATAGGAAGTATTTTCAATACTCAATGTGGGGAATGTATGTGTGTGTGGAAGGGGTGTAGAGCCAATTGATCATGTTCTCCAACACAGCTGTGCTCAATCAGCTTCTTCTCTGGAGAAACATTTTATACTGCTGGATGACACCACCATCCCCTTAATCCACCTTTCACAAACACAGCTGCTATGCAATGCATTTATGAGGTCATTCTTTCTAAAGTGCACTGTCACACTTTAAGATTCAGACTTACACTATTCTCTAAAATGTGTAAATAGATACATAGGAGGTTCAAATGCAGCAGTGATTAACTTCTATGACTATGAGTATGACTGTAAATGAATTTAGGATCGGTTTATACAAATATGCAGAGGCAACATGTACAACCCAGTTAGCTGTAAAAATCATTTTACCACACAAATCTCCCTGGCAAGACAGTACAGATATCATGCATTCATAGACATTGCATTCCTCATGTGTACACAGTATTCTCCTGTGGTGCTGGCTACTGATAATGTGCTGTTTACATTGTGTAATGAGATAGGTAAGTGGTTTGAGTATATTCTTGCTTAAGTCATTCCCTCCAGTAGAGCTCTTTTGAGTGTGTATCTTTAACTGCCAGTGGGTGTGGCTTGAGCCTTTAAAAAATGAAGTTGTCACCTTAAAATTCTAGCAAATACTCATTGGCCAAGGTCAAGTATCAGTACAAAAGTGCTTGCCAATATATATATGCTTCAAGATAAAATATTCTGATACCCTGTATGTAGCATGGTTTTGAAATTATTAATGCAAACATGAACAAGCAATATTTGATGCCTAGAGGTGCAATAGGAGGTGACTGCAGAAATGCCTGGAGATACAGTCAGCTGAAATGAGTTAAATAATGTGACTGTGATTACTGTCATATACAGTTAGCTGTCTCAAAGCCACCATGATGCACACTTCCACTTATGAGTGTTAAGCTAACAAATCCTAGCATCCCCAAGGGAAATAAAGCTTTGACAACACAGCGATTGCAAAATGCATCCATAACTGCAGTATCTCACAGTTATAGTGCAACTTCAACTGTGGTGCATGACTTTGATACTGTTCTTTGTACATAGTGCAGCCATATAGGTAGAATGTTTGATGCCATCTGTATGTTTCAGTCACATGTCATTAGTTGGTAGAGTTACAAAGCCTGTTGCTCATTTCATGAAAAGGGCACCATTATATGAACAAAATGATGTTTTGCAAGCACCATTGTATCTAGTTATCTGTGTCCATTTCTATGTTGGACAATAATATATAATCACAGGTTCTGACTACATGGATGTGAAAAGGTTATCCAGGGCATGTCAATCTGTGAGTGCTCCTGTGGCTTGTGCATTGAGTACTTGCTTGTATAGCATACCTACAAAGAGAATGTGGTCCAGGTCTGAAACAGGCAGTGTACTATGTGATGGAAGCAGCTTCCTTGTCAAAGAAGCATTAATATTATAGTGATTGCTGCTGTGTGGACAAGATCATGTGTAGCTCCTTTTCAGCATTTTGACTAAATCAGATTGTTCAAATTATTTTCATAACTCCTTTCTTTCTGCAAACAGTGCTTTCAGTAATTTGTGACAGCCTCCATTGCTATTTCTTGTGGCACATGCCATCAATACAGTTGACTGTAGTCAGTCTAGAGTCATGGGCAGGGATTTGAATCTGATATCATCTGTCTGCCAAACAATTGTGCCAGACAGCAGAGGCTTGCACACAGTATATTGCCAAAGAGAAAAATGGAGATGTAGACTTTCTGGATGAGAAATAGGGCCAAAGTGGGAAGGGATTACAAGGTCTCCTGAATAGTCATTCAGACTTGTTGAAGTGTCCTTGGTTTTTGGAGGTTTGAGACTTCTTTTTGGAACCTTCTTGCCACTTCTTCTTAAACATCTGTGAACCTGAATTATGTTAAGACAGTTTATTCTGTTTTTTGTTGACACTTGATAAGAAGAAAGAAAGTCTTTTGGACAATTTGGAAAATGATGACTAAAAAATCTTAATGATTCCCTGGATCAGATTGCCCCATTTATCACACATTTGACCACCTCTGTAGCAGAGGAGTCAAACAATAAACCTCTATCCAGGGAGCATGTAAAATCTCATTTTAAACATTATCTGGGGAGTTCTGATAATTCTGACAAGCAAACCTTCTTAAAACCATACCAGTGGTCTCAACAAGGTCACACACACTGTAAAGAATGAGTAGTGACCTGTGCAACAGAAGAAAGTAAGTTATATTAAGCAGATTTTTCTTCACAAGAAGAAATTGTAGATTAAACATCCATCATACTTTCACAGTATAACAGAATGACCATTAACATATGGGCCTGGCAATTTAAAATTATGAAATTCAAAGTTGCTCAAGTATATACTTTTTCCTATGCCTATCAATAATTTCCCCATCATTTTATAGAAAGAGTAGGATTGGAATTAGCTAAGTGCTTAGCAGCAGAGGAGTCAGCTAAGGCTATAGCTGCTGGGTCAGGTTTGAGAAGAATGTATAAAAATTAAAAAAACTGTGGAACTTTGTACATCCTATCTACTTTTTTAGGGACGGCTAGCTGACTATCAGAAAAATTTTAGGCAATAAGACACATATCCTTTAAAGCAGGCATGATAGGAGGAATGGGAGTAGGTTCTGGAAAATCCTTCTTTAACAATTCATAGTATTTTGCAAGGACTGAGGAACCTTAGTGCTCTCCCACTGAAAACACTGAGACATTCTAGGAATGGAATCAGAGAAAGAGAAACATTCACAGACAGAATCAAAAAGTGAGCTCTCATCTGAGTCTGAATCAGAAATCTAAGGATAACACCCTGAATCTATCCCTGCATCTTCCTGTTCGAATTCAAAATCTTGACTGTCTTCAGGAAAAGAGGCATCCCTCTTCCTTTTACCAGCAACTACTCTACAAGAAGGATCAATAGCCTGAATCAAACCATGAGCCAGCCCCGGTAAAATACTCCTATTCAAAGAAATTTGAGAAGGAGTAGACACATGCTTGGTTTTCTGTTTCTTTTTGACAGGAAAAATGGGGACAATCGTGTTTCTAATGGCAGCTGTTGCTTCCACAGGGATGAGCACAGCATTGTGACATAACACAGAAATCATCCCTGTTCCCTCTCCCAGCACTGACAAGATTGATTCCCACTAGCCCACTGAGGGGACCCTAACAGCTGTAGAGGAAATGGCTAAACCCCAATCCATAGTGGCTGTAGGTGCTACACTAGGGGGATCTGGGGTAAAAGATAAGTGTTGTGAGGTATAATAAATGGCCACAGCAGAGTTGGGTCTATATTATAACATCGAAGTTCAAAAACTCGAATGTTATAATATCACACCCAGTTGAGTGAATGCTTGAAATAGTTAAGCTGCAGAACACTGAATAATTTCCTAGGGAAAGTATTCAGTGGGCCATTTCTGCAGCTTCGCTATTTCCTCAACTGTGGAGCGAAGGTTACGGACCGGGTTAAGGTAAGTGTGCGAATGAAGGTGAGTGTGCGATTGGGCATGGGTTAGTTGAGTTAGGATTAGGGTATGGGTCAGGTAAATGTGCGATTGTGTGGACGTGAGGGTTAGGGTGGGGTAGGTGAGTTAGGATTAGGGAGCGGGTAAGGTGAATGTGAGATATTTAGGGGCCTTAGGGTTAGGGTTGGGTTAAGGTAAGTGGGTAACTGGTGGTGTATGTCTGGTTTAGTGTAGGGTTTCGTGAGGTGTATGTGTGTGGATTATTTATTTTGGTGTGCTTGAGTTCTGTGTATGTTTGTCGGAACAGCAATTTTTTTTCCCTGGGAAAAAAATTTGCTATTCTGACTGTTCAGTTTTCTGGTGTTTCGGTTGAATGGGGTCGATATTATAACATTCAATGTTTTTAGACTTCGATGTTATAATATAGACCAGCAGAGTCATCCTCCTGGGGCTGAATGGGAGTGTCAATCTGTTCCATGGTCAAGCTGAAAAGGGTGCCTTTGTCCTGGGGAAAACAAGCAAAAGTGCCAGTAAAGGTACCAGTCCACAAGAGTTACTTTTTTGACAGAAAAAAGACAATAAAAAGCACTTTCAAACACGCAGCCCTACAACCTTAAAATAAACACATTTTCTCTACAGAAAATAGTTTATCAGTTAGACAACATTACTTTTAAAACAACAGAAACAGTGAGTGCTCCATTTAAAAAAAAGTAGGTTACATTCTCAAGACAATTAGTTACAACACAACACTCTAAACTTTAAAATAACTTTCCTGAAGAGGAAAGTAATAAAACATCAGTAAAAAATAAGAAAATGGAAGATTTTCCCCAAAGGAACTTTATCTGTCCCGCTAAGGAAAGTCCAAGCTGACTGCCAATCCTGAAAAGCCTCAGAGGAGCGTACTCTTTGGTGGCAGTAAAGCTCTGAAGGGTTTGGCTCCCTAAGTTGTCTTTTAGTCAGCTCAACTTAAGCTGCTAGACAGTTTGAGCATGTGGAAGGTGCCCTTAAGCTTTGGAAGGTGGCTGGCTGTTATATCCTTGGCAGGATATAACCCATACAGCTAAATTTACTGCAGTAGTGATCAATATGATGAACATCTATAGTGTGAATTTGCTACTTTGGATTTATCATGGAAAGAAGAATGCAAATATATGATCTTGTGTGCATCCTTGTTTTTTCCTTTCATATGAATAATGTTGAAACCATAATATTTTGTAGAGAGTGCACAATGTGCAACACCTGTATGAGAGTTTCAGGGAAGTTCCCCCTATATAAAGTAAGATTTTAGACTATTGCTGCATTTATGATCTTCTGATCATAAAACTAAGTAACCGAGGCAGTTTCTTTGCAGCTGGACAGCACTAAATATCAATTATGTTATAGTGCAACATGGCCTGTAGCTGCTTAGAAATGAATGAGGGCTTTCACAGCACCAACTGCTAGTGGAAAGGACAGTACAGCAAGTTAGAAGAGCCACATTGCAGGTAAAACTGGCATTTGATAAGCATAGTGTAGGATTTGAGCTATCAAAGTGTGTGCAATTGGAGTGGTTAACGACAGAAGAAGCATGCCTATGTATGATCAAGGCTATGTGTAACAAAGTTTCTCATCACTACCTATGTGTGGTGCCAAACAGGTCAAGAAGTGCTAACACATAACAGCATCAACTCAGTTCATCCTATAAATAGGGAGGAAAGAGGAAGATAGGAAAGTCAGAAAGAGAAAATAGCAAGCAAGGGAAAAACACAAGAGTATCCATAAGGAGCAACTGGTTGGGGATATTTTTATGGGAACGTTTCCCATTGGTCATATAAGAAGAGGATGATAGCTGGGGGAAATTTGTGGTGAATGGTTCTAGGATGGACAGTGGGAGAACAGAAATTTGCAAACACACACAAACATATATAAAATGCAGATACAGACATGGATGGTATTGAAATTAAAGGTTAAAACAACACAGACAGAAAGATGATGGGCTCTGTGATATGGAGCATTGAGCACAAAAAGGTATGGGGAGTGACATACAAGTAGGGAGAATACATGGTTGAAGGACAGGGCAGGGTACACTGCACATGCCATATCATCCCAGAGGACAACCCAGTCACTTACATGCCTGATGCCATATTTAGGCTATGCCTCTAAATGTCCAGTGGTTGGAGCTTGCTGATAACTGCACTCTACAGCTGTGGCAGTAAACACTCCATGGTTCTGATGTCAGATTCCATAGCTTATACAACTGGTGCTAGGTGACCACTGCAACTTCATTGTAAAAAGAGGATGCTATGATCTCCTCATGAGCAGTGGCCAGACAGGCCACCAGTGAACCATCAAGTCACATTCAGTATGATGACATCTGACCCCATGTTGTGAGAGAATCTTTCTGATCACAGGTGAGCCACTATCAGGGACATTGACAAGTACAGGCACAGTTGACTACTGTCACTCTGCTGCCACCAGTATAACTGGACCTGCAAATGGAAGAATAAACACAAAATAGAAGACATCAATACATATATATGTTACATATACTAATAAAGCAGCACAATGCAGTATGTCCCTGGCATGTGCACCTCAACACCAGAAGATATACTAGTTCGCCTTGTGGTATCCTTCCTTAGTGTCTTGCAACTCGTTTGCTACTGCAAGACAAAGTAGAAAGAACTTAATACATGGACCTTTGAAAAGATATGGAACATCACTACAGTAAAACTGGCTATCTATCCCTAATCACTACTTCCCACTGACAAAACCAGGCCAGGTGATGTCACTGCAGGTTGGTATACTGATGTCTGTGCTGCTAACCAGAATGTGAGATGTGTGATGCCAGTGTCACTACTCATCATCTTGGCAAACTCATGCCAGGCATTGACCTTTCACAAAAGGCCATCATATTGGTCCAAGAGTCCCTGCTGAAAGTCCTTATGGAGGAAGACAAAGAAAATATTGCAATCTATTGGGCTGTTCCCACTGCAGGAAACAAGCATAGTTATTCAGACAGATCCACTCAAGGAAGAAAATGATAGCCCTACCTGCCAGACACACATTTGGAAATCACAAGATGCAGATAATAGCACACCAAGAAGGTACTAAATAATGTCTATGTACCACAGACATATAATGCTACACATTAGACAGATGCTTTGCATGTGCCTAGTGTGCACAGCTCTGGACAGGCAGTGACGAGCATGGTAGAGCCATTTAGTGAGAATAATACAGGCATTAAGGAAGACACATAGAGACAGCTAAAATAAATTCCCTTACTAACATAAATGGTGTGCTATAAGGTCAGAACTATCGTAATATAAAGAAGCAAGTGCCATTTTTGTGCACAACCACACCATTTACGAGTAAATATGGAATCAGGAGTTGCAGAATTAGGATACTAGACTTTGAAATGGGCATATTGAATTAAGATGGTACGCCTGGGAATGTAAGACTATATTACACTGTACTAAACAATCATGGTGAGTGGCAGCAACAAGAACTTAGTGCAGATGGTATATACAGGTGTGTGAACACACCAGAATTGCATTACACTGTCATATCAGGCTGCTTGTTGAGGGTATACCAGTGACAGTGTGCATATATTGTAATACATGCCACACAGGACATGTTGGCTCCTACAAATTGGATTTCATAGGATTCATAGGGGTTTCAAGCCAGTTTACTCCCATGACCATCAAAATCATGACAATATTCACCCTCAGGCTCATTATTCAAGGAGGCTAGGGCAGTTAGTCCCAGGGTAAATTTAAGAATACCATTCCAATCATTCAGGTTCTGTTTGAAGAATGCTAATGTTTTACATTGCTTAACTTGCAGTGGTAGCTTATCCTGAAGGTGGGGAGGCACCGTACAATGAATCTATCTCTTCATTGTGTTCTATTTATTTGCTGGTAAGGATTTAGTTCCCTGGTGTTTGCTAAGCTATTAGACTTGTAGAGATATAGGAAATCAAGGACAACATGTATCAGATGGAATGGTAGGCAGAGCACAGACCTCCCTTCAAGCATGTAGAAAATACTGAATTAAAGGTTAGAGTTTATAACCTCTCTTGGTAGCTAAGGGTCATTATGCCTGAAATCTTCTTGGCTTGCAACCCCTAGTGCTTATCTAGTCGTATGATATATCAGGTGAGGTACAGCTCAAAGGGGGCACTGCACTCTTTAATTAATATAATCAGTGCTGAATATAAGAGAATGAAGACTTATTTAGATCTGAGTGATATACCTCTAGGTTATTACTATACCCCATACTGACTAGTGCAAGTACGTTCATAAGAGTACAGGTGTCAAAGGGGGGGGGGTTTACAATAGCATCCATTTAACAGTCATTTGCAAGCTTAGTTAACCAGAGGTCCTGGTTCTCAATGTGTAGATCAGAAAAGTAAATGCCAAGAAAGAAGAGTGCAAGTATAAACAATTGGGGGATTCTGCTTGTTACATTCATACTTTCACATGAAGCACCTGCCAAACAAACTATATTGTCAGGTCCTATAGCTTGTTATCCACCTTACAACACAAGGACCTATAGTTAAAGCATTTATCTTACTTGCAGTGCTTGCAAGGTGTATGGTGTCAAAAACTTTGGCTAGATTAAGATATGCTGTGTGAACAGCATGACCACCATAACTACATTTGTGACCATCTCATTAAAGTTAACTAGATTTAATATGCAGGAACTCCCCTTAATGTAACCAAGCTGCTGAGGGTCTATCCTAATTAGATGTTTGATATCATATTTGATGCATTTCATAGCTTTCCAGATCAAGGTCATAATGCAGATGAGTCTATAATTATTGGAATCAACGGAAGGTCCACCCTTTTGGAAGAGTATCACCACTGTACTGTAGCATAATTTGGGAATAAATCCTGTGGCTAAGCTAAGGCTAAATAATTTGAGAAGTACAGTGAGGCCATGTTTGACACTATTTATTACACATTCAGATATGTTGTCAGGGCTTATGAAGAAAGTATTTTGGGTTTATGCTAGCACTTTCAGAATATGTTGTTTTGCAATATAAGGGCTGTAAAGGATTCTGGGATGTGTGGAGTATGGATAAATGTTTTTTGGAGTGGAGACATTTGTACTAAATCTGCTTGACAGTATATTGGTAATGTCTATTGGGTCAGAGAGGGTGGAGTCATTTAGGATAAGTTCTGAGCATTATTGAGTATTGTTGCTTAACATTTTAACATTGTTAAATAAGGACATGGCTTCACTGGGTATTGTACTTCACTTGCAGAGTCATTATATACCTCACCATATATTTTAGTGTAATCTTAACATTTTATCATTTGCCTTGTCTTGGAAGAGTCAGCTGAAAATATATTCAGTCATTTTAGTCAGTGAGGCTGACTGGATCAAATCTCCATAGGCATAAATGCGCAGTTTTGCTCTTGCATATAGTACGCATACCACATATTTTGGATCAGGATTTGCCCTGTACGCATAATGAAATACATAAGTTTCCACTTTAAATGGTTATTGTCACATTTAGTGGATGAACTACAAAACAGCAGGAATTACACTGCACAAATAAAAAGACTATAGAAAAATCAGTCTACACATTCATAACTATAATGCTATTTAGAGGACAATATGTTACATCTTTCTGGGTAAGCTAGTGCAAGCTGCAAAACTGAGTTCATGAATAATGCATTGCCACTTAGTTTCTGTTCTTGTTTCTTGTTTTTTTTTTTATTTTTTTTATTTTAGTAAAGTCAGTGGACAGGTCATGACACCACTTTTCATCAGTCCTGGCAATCTAATGGTAATGTATTGCTAAAACTCCCAGCTCAGTTATGATATTTGCTGTTTAACTAATCACACAGGGGTGATTAGCCACCAGATTCTCATTTAAGAATGTCCTTGTCACAGGATTGTACTTCCAGCGTGCTTCCCATATATTTCTACTGTGATTTAATTCAGTGTGACCATATATCTTTAACAGTTTCTTTATACAGGCCATCTGTTTGAGTTACTTTTGTAAAATATCAGGCCATATTCTTTCAAGAGCAGAATATAATTGTCACCATTAGTAAAGCACAAAAATACAGTTTGTATTTGCACTACGTTAAAATAAAGCATTCTTAAAATAACTAGTCCTGCATCTATACTATACCCTTCTAAACGTCTATGGCTCTACATATAATTACTGTTAAAATACATTTTTTCATTTATTTTCTGTTTTTCCTTTGAGAAGAAAAATATTTATGATTGTACATCGGATGTAAAGAAAACAAGTTGTGAAAGGTATTTTCTATATGTATCCACCTCTTGTTAAATACTCAGTAACCCTGTAAAGGATAATCATTGTTCATTTACATAGCAACTCTGCAACTGTATAGCTTACTGGTTGCCCTCTGTGACTTTGTTTCCATTGTTTTATATCCATCAGTCACGTTTTCACAGTCTCATAATTTCTATCTATAGTGCTATATACAGAACAAGCTCATGACTACTACAAGTGCCTTCTGAAAAATGTTTTAAAAGTGAACAATAATTTGTCAGACAATGTCTTCCTTTAGACACTGTGCTCAATGGCTATATTCTATATTACAGTGTTTGGGTTTTTGTGGCATATCACATGCCCCATTGTGTTGCCTTCCATTGCTCACTAATACAGTCTGTCCTTTGAAAAATAATGCTCTCATGTCTTAATACATGGCTCCATGCTGTAGAGTGAAGGAACTCTGATCATACCTCAGAACACCTGAATTCCTTTAGCACTTCAGGTGACGGAGGAGTTGGGTAGTGTTGTGGGAAGGAATGCTTTTGTTAACTTGCCCATTCCAAGAGGGAGAGGGAGAGTGGAGATTCCTTCTGTGATCTGACATGTCCTATTGATGCAATAGTGCAGCAGACTGCCATTAAAATCTGGTATAGAAGGTAAGGCTGGAGCTAACTGATGCTGTGTGCAGCGATACATGTGTAGTCAATGGCTTAACCCAGTTAAGGCATATTAAAATATCTCGGTATGAAGACTGTTCCAAGGTTTTCTTTTTGCCTTTCTTACTTTCTTTATCTGCATGCTTCACTATCTTAAAATTTTCAAATGGCTTATGTATCTTACATATTTATCATTTATAAGTCACTCTAGATTCAGTCACACTGATTTTATTTCAAGGTGTATATGTTTAAACATTAGGTTGCAGGCATAGCTCTAGCAGTAAGACATAACGAACTTAACATATTATCTGTCTCTTGTATCTGAGGAATTCTTTTGGATGTTTCCATTTTATATTGCTCTCCTAGTATTTGGCATGAAATGTTCACTTAGCTCACTGGATTTTGACCATAGAAGAGTAAAATTAATACTGATTATACCCTAACACTCACAAAATTGTTGCTGATAAAAGGGGAGTGCTGACTATTATAACAATTTTTTTTGGTTTCTACTATCTAGTCAAGATCTTACTGTGTATATGGGTTATCATAATTTAAGATATTGAATATACTGATTTTGTGATTGGAAATATTAAATGAACATTTATAATGAGTACTGAATACTACTTTAAGTCAATATTCAAGTCAATACACAAGTTAATCCATGACTGTGTTGGGGAGGTCTGACATCTGAATGTTAAGTCTTACAATGCTGGGAGGTAGTTGACATAACAAAAATATTGTTAAATATTCTGTTTGAGTTCTCTCATGTTAGGAAACCAGATATTTCCCACAGCTTTGGTATGGTCTTCTCAACATTTTTCATGACATTTTTCAATGCATTTATTTTGGTTTATCTGGCGTGATCCTTCTGAACAGTTTAGTAAATACAGATTTCAATGATCTCTTCCTCACATATCTCCTCGGTGTTTCTGTATCAGAGCAATTTTGATTATTATTATGATTATATTTTATTATTACTATTTGCAAAGTATTATCAGTACTGATTTTTTTCTCATTCTCTATCAGCCAAATGACAAAGCTCTTAGCACAGTGTATTCAGTCCGATTACCTGTCATTTCTGATTCTTGCGTGCTATTCATCATTGATAGTCTGTATTACCTTCTTACCCTTACCAGTTCAAACTCTTACCTATTAATGTTAAGATCCATATGTCAGTCTTGAGAGTGCTTTTTTTTTGGGGGGGGGTGCTGAATATAGTCCTCAATGGTTTGTAGTCAGTGATGAGAGTAAAGACTTTGCAAAAAAAAACAAAAAAACATGAAAGCGTTCATGTCCTCAGACATGGCTATGTGTTCTAGGGTACAACCTTTTGAACTTGCCTGATCCTGGTATTGGGGTCCTAGTCTTGCAATAGTGATTGAACTTGTACCATTCTATTGATATGAGACTGTGAAAGTATAACATTACTACATGTGAACATAATCTTTTCTTCAACATTTCCATTTCAGACTCTATGAAAGGAATACTTTTTTCATTAACTCCCTAAGTGGTATTAGCTTTCTTGCATTATGGATATTTTTGAAAAAAAAAATTAATTTATAACTTGTCATGTCTAAAACTTTTTTCTGACTAACAACATTTGCTTGAGATGTCTTGTCATGTACTGCACTTTCCTTTTTAATTCATTGGGCATGCAATTATATACAATTTATATAAAATTATAAAGTCATAAAATTCAGGAACATTTTTATCAGCCATATATTCTATTTTATTCAATGCCACTCAATTGCCTTTCATTCTGTGCATCTTTCTTTATGTCTCATCATGCTTCAGTTCATCCCTTGCATATACAGTAATATTCATCATTAAAATTCTTTGCAGTTTTGATTCCCAGCAATATCTTTTGTATTATAAACACATCTGTCTAATATCTCATAAGTACTCTCTGGATTCAGAACATTGTAATACAGTACATTCTGATGTAGGTCTCATTTGTTGTATCTGTTCCTAAGGTGTAAATTCCTAAATATGCTTGTTCCTTAATTACATTTTTGATTTCATCCACCATGGTTGTAAAGTAGTTCTGATAACAGCTCTCACAGCTACATGGATGCAAACTTCCCCACAGACTTTTAGCATTGTTGCTTTTAATATGGGTAATCAAAATATGATAATTTCTAAAATGTTCATTTCTCCACAGCCCCTCTAGGTCGTCCTCAAGTTTAATTTTTCTTTAAATGTAACTGTATCCAACAATAAGGATATGTATATAGAATAACTAGGTATTGGTCATAATACTTTCAGTCAGTTCTCTGTACTAATTTGGTATAATTAATACTCAATAAAAGTTGCAGGATTTCCTGATCTTTAACTTCCATAGCAATATCAAGGATCTGGGATCACAAGATCATTGTTGTCCATGGAAGTCTGTTCTGCTAACAGTTTTTTACCTGAACACTGCCCATCTTTGTATATTTCTAAGTCATCCAAGAATGCTAGATATATCATTGTGGAACAAATCAAAGAATTTCTGTGTTTTGTTTTTCCAGTTCTTAATGCAGTGTTTATCTGTATCATATGCATTAAAGTTGCATTTTAAGTGACCTTTAAAGGGAATGTTGCAAAGCATGTAGCCTTAAACTAAAAAAAAAAAAAAGTGACTTTATAAAAATCTAGCTACCTCAAATTTTACATATCAGCAGTCCAGCTTCCACTAAAAGAACTATCCACTGCTATGACTTAGGGGAATTCATTGTTTTTAACCATGGAAGTTTGACAACATTTTCTTTGGACATGAACATCACTGCAGGTTTGTTTATTTCTGAGACAGTCACTGAAGTCTAGCACATCAGGACATCGGGGAAGACCAATTGTAGACTAAGGGATCGTGTCTATGAGCATATGTACGCCATCAAGAAGAACTCTGATGTAAATGCTTTAGCTAAACACATAGACAACCATCCTGGGCATTCCTTTTCCTTTATGGCTATAGACCAAGTCAACAGTAACATTCGGGGGGGCCCTATACCATTACTTTTAGAAGTACGTGAACTTGAGTGGCAATTGCGTTTTGACGCATTTTGCTACCCGGGTTTAAACGAAAATTGCAACATCTCAGCAGTACTTAGGCTGAGGAGTTACTTGAGGTAGTGCACTGCCTTGTATTTACATTGCACTAGTCATATGTAAACACACACTTTTTCTATTTTCCCTAATTCTGTATTGAGCCTAGTACTTACAATGTGTGATCAGTAAGCATTGTCCCCATTGGGCAAATTTAGTACCCTTTTTATTCCCTGTTGCTTTGCATCAACCAACTCGTGTTTATGAGTCACTATTAGCTAGTCTACCATGTTGAATATCTTGTTATTATGATTTTGTTGTAAATACTTGTTTTAGCATATTATTTTATGTTTATTTTCCTGGTAGTACTATTACGACTACATTTTAAACTGCAAGTATCAACATGATGTATGGCCTGTGCACTCTCTTTAATGAATATGTTGACTTTTATTAGTTTTTATTTCTTTCCTTTAAGAATATAATGAGCCTTGTTTCACTTATGTTGTCATTTCCCCTTTTGTTTTGTATAAAAGGGGCGTGCACTTTATTATATTGTCATTTGCTTTTCTCTGAAGAAGCCACACTGTTGTGTGGCGAAAACGTTTGTAAAATAATAAAAATTCGTTAAGATAACGCCTGTGTTTGCTTGCTGGTACAAGGACTCCGTGGTACATTCTTGTATTTTCAACAGTTTTCTCATTTTTGGATTTGCATGTATATAGAATAACTAGGTATTGGTCATAATACTTTCAGTCAGTTCTCTGTACTAATTTGGTATAATTAATACTCAATAAAAGTTGCAGGATTTCCTGATCTTTAACTTCCATAGCAATATCAAGGATCTGGGATCACAAGATCATTGTTGTCCATGGAAGTCTGTTCTGCTAACAGTTTTTTACCTGAACACTGCCCATCTTTGTATATTTCTAAGTCATCCAAGAATGCTAGATATATCATTGTGGAACAAATCAAAGAATTTCTGTGTTTTGTTTTTCCAGTTCTTAATGCAGTGTTTATCTGTATCATATGCATTAAAGTTGCATTTAAGTGACCTTTAAAGGGAATGCTGCAAAGCATGTAGCCTTAAACTAAAAAAAAAAAAAAGTGACTTTATAAAAATCTAGCTACCTCAAATTTTACATATCAGCAGTCCAGCTTCCACTAAAAGAACTATCCACTGCTATGACTTAGGGGAATTCATTGTTTTTAACCATGGAAGTTTGACAACATTTTCTTTGGACATGAACATCACTGCAGGTTTGTTTATTTCTGAGACAGTCACTGAAGTCTAGCACATCAGGACATCGGGTTCACTGTGATCCCAGTTTCTCCAACAAAGCATACTATAAGGCCACAAACTGGGTTCAACTTTTCTTTTCCTGTCATGTGTTTCTACTCAATGTGAGATATTGAACTCTTAGCAGGATTGTTGGACATCTATTTGATCATGTGTTATTATGTATACTATTAAGTATACTAGAGTATTTCTCCTTTCTGCTCACATTTAAAACTAATGCCACACTTCCCAATGGATGTTTTATTTTCAAACGTAAGCAACCCAAAAATAAGACATACTATGTTGATATTAAAACCATGTGATCCTTGTAGTACTGCCCTTGGAATTAGTGCACCAAGTCTGCAGGACTGCTTGAAATTTGGCTTCTACTGTAAGGCTGAATTGCTACAAAGACCTAGAAGGCTAAACATTCTCATCTTTTACTGTTTTGCTGACAGCCTTTTCCTTGAACTGAAACACCAGTATATCTCTGCACATTTATTTGTTTCTGTGCCATCCATGGATTTCTGACATGTAAGTCTCCTTATTTCACAATCTGACAAACATTTCCTTGAATTTGAACTCAGCTGCAGCTTTGTTCAGTAATATTTATTCACTGCTTCTGCAGAAAATACTAGTTTATTTCCATTCTCCCGAGTTCTTCTGATAATATATACATTTTCTGGTGTGCTTTGTGTTAGCTGCATATTAAGCTGCACTGCAGAATTCAAACTTATAGTCTGACTTGTAACTGCTACTAGCATTGGAAATGTACAGTTTGTGCATCTTTGTTTATTGCCAGACTGCCTGACTGCCATTATTTAATTACTGATATGGATACTTAACATGCGTTTAAATAAATCAGTGATAACCCCCCCTAGCTTTATTGATTGTTAACCATTACTGCCTAGTTGATATTATTACTCTGTCTAGCAGACATTGCTGACTTTGTTCTGTCTGACTGCTATTCCCATAAAGTAAGGACACTGCAGCAGCTGGGTTCCTGATTCTCCAACAGAGCTTGTATATTTTTCTTGAATCAGTCAATCCCAGCACAGCACCTAGTTAAATACCAGTACCATCAGTTAAGGTGCTCTCCGAATTAGGAATTATGTGAGAATTTTTATTGTGGTTCTGTTCTAATAGTTATTAAGTTCCCTGTCATTAGCTTTAAGGATCCAAACAGAAGGAATTTCTTATAGGAAACATAATAGTCTGTATAAGTCTGCATTACCTAAATCCCTTGAAGTCCAAAGTTGTGTAGCCTAGCCTACTCCTAATAGTGTTAGCCATCTGTTATCAAATTTGGCTACAGGAACCCATTTTATCTTACTGACTATTACTGCCATGGATAATCTGAAGCAAACTGCAGGACAACTGTTGGTGCTGTCCTAACAGGTGTCTTTATTCAAAACAGTTTAGCATTATTGTCAGAGTTTCCAAATTTGCCCTAATATATTTATTTATTTATTTTATCGATTTGCAGTTTGTTAAGCGGGAAAGTCCATTGGGCTGAGATGAGCCCTTTTTAAATGGAGGCCTGGAGAGAAAAGCACATTCATACAAAACAAAAATCAACAAGAATTAATACAAAATATTACAAAAGCAAAAATTAACAGAAGTTAATACAAAATATTACATAACTTACAAATTAATAAAAACGTACTGATGTAATGATATTAGAAACAAAAGAATATGTGTAGTATGCTATTATAATAGATTCTGAACCAACATGAGATGATAAGCATTCTGTTTTGTATGGAATGCAAATGCCTACATTATCTAAGGTATAAAAGGGAGTAAATAAAATAAAACTTGCTGGATACACACGGCACATAACTCTTTATTAGAAAAAGATGTGAGTGCTTTCCAGAGTCCTCTCTGCTTCATCAGATATATTATAACAGTTAGAAATTCATTTAAATAGTGGTACATCATGGTGTTAACTAATCAGTTCCATGTTAAAATCAGTAAACCAAATAACAATGTTCATGGTATAAAAAAAAAAAAAATATATATATATATATATATATATATATAAACAGATATAACAAGCACATATATAGACAGTATAAAATAAGAGACACATTTCTAACCATAGTTTGGGATAGTTGAGGATAGCTGAGGAACTACAGCCAGTTCAAGGAGTGTAAGACATTACAGTGGCGGGAGGAGTATCTGGAGCTGGTAACAAACTTGAAAATTTTATTGTAACAGGATGCCAGTTTAGCCTTAAGGGTAACTTGTAGATTGGTAAGAAGAGGTCCACATACATGAGAGAGTGAAGGAGGTTAGTGGTTGAGAGGGTTAGCTTAGCTGAGGAGGTAAGGTAGTGATTATGATGATAAAGCATTCTGAGCTTCTGGCGAGTTTCCTTGATGTTACTTTGAAGGTGAGTGCCAAACGTTAGTTGTTTATTGATAAGGGCAACTAGAAGCTTAGTATGGGGACTATTTCATTAGAGTCATACTTTGGCTTACTATAGAGAAGGAGATTCTATCTGTTTTGGTGTTTTACATGGGATAAAGATCATGGTTTTGGTTTTAGATGCATTGAGAGCTAGGTGATTGTTTAGCATCCATGTCTCAGTGCTGTTAAACGCAACCTGAGTTACATGGATGAGTCTGGGGAGAGATTCAGCAGAACAGATGATGGTAGAGTCATCTGTGTATTAGACAAGTTTAGTGTTTGGGAAACAATGATGAAAGTCATTAATGAAGATTTTAAATAGTAAAGGACCCAAGATGGAACCTTGGGGGACACCTGTCAGTGTCAAGGTAGGAACAGGTACAATATTTCCATTTGATGGCCTGTTACCTATTTGAGAGGTAACTGGAAAACCAATTGATGGAAGAGAAGGAAAGATTAAATTGAGAGAGCCTGGACAAAAGTAGGCTATGTGAAATGGTATCAAAGGCCTAAGATAAGTCTAGAAGAAGGGTGGATACAGTATTCCCTGAGTCGAGGAATGATAGAAGGGTTGTGGTGGTACTGTGTCTGTGTCTGAAACCATGTTGTGTCGGGGTCAGCAGATGGTTGTCTAAGAGGTAAGGTAAAAGTTACAGGTGGATACATATTTCAAGAATTTTAGAGATGGGGAGAGAATGGCTATGGGGCAGAAACTGGAGATGTCAGTGTTGTTGCCCCCTTTGTGTAAGGGAATCATAAAGGCTTTTTTCCAGAGGAGGGTTACATAGGACTTTTGGATGGAATGATTAATTATTAGAATACAGATGGGGAGAGCTATGCCATCAGCAGCTAACTTAAGGAAGTTGGATGGTAAGTTGTCAGGGACATTAGAGCATGGTTTTAATTTTTGGAGGAGTTTTTTTATGGTGTTTACAGGAATGGGTTTAAGGGTGAAGGGAGGGGGGGTGGTTTGCACTGGTGGCAGAAGGAGAAAAGTTGTAAGTGAGAGATATGGAAGGAGTTAATGAGTTGTTAGGCAAAGACGTGGTGAGCTTGGCTATTGAGTCTATGAAGAAGGACTTAAATTTGGTGGCTATGATTTGATCTGGAGAGCTAGGTCAGGGCAAAGGTTGTATTTTCTGCTAGGACTAAGGAGGGCAGAGATACTACTTCAAAATTTCTTGGGGTAGGATTTGTGATTATTTTGAAGCTTAGAATAGTAAGATTTGTGATCAGAAGCAATTTGTTTTTAACTCTATTACGAAGTTATTTGTATTTGGCAAGGGAGTTTAGGTGTTTTGTATTTTTGTTAGAGATTCCATAATCTATCATGCATGGGGTTATTGATTCTGTGGAAAGCCAGGGGCAGTTTTGGAATTCACCCTTTTAGTTCTAGGAGGAGCAAAGCTGTTTAGTAGGTTAATGAATGAAGTATTGCAGTATGTAACAGCGTTGACAAGAGGATGAGTTTTCAGAGGGTTCCAGGTCATCTGTTTCAAGCAGTGAGAGAAAGATTGAGGGCTAAAGTTTGTGAGGGTATGGGTTAAGATATAATTATATTGTAGGTGTAGGGGGAAGGTGAGTGATGTACAAAGGCAGGAAGGTGATCACTAAGGGAATCAGGCAAGGTGCCACTGTCAGAGATTTTGTTGGGATGGGAAACTAATATCCAGTCCAGAATACTGTCTGAAGAGTTATCTTTGTTAGGCCTGGTAGGAGAGTTCATTAATTGAGAGAAATTATATAGGTTTATATTCTGGGAGGTAATGGCTGAGTGAACAGACGTCCAGTTAATATTAATGTCACCTAGGATAATTGTTTCATTACTTATATTAGATGAGAACCAATAAAGTATATCTTCAAGAACTGGGGTGTTGTTTACAGGTGGAATATATAGGGCTGCTATGACAATGTGTTCATGGTTGCTGATTTTTAGGAGAGCCAAGGTAATTTCAGCTGTAGTGAATTGAGGTATAGGGTTGGTGTAAGGTACCACTGTTAGAGAGGAGGAAAAAATTAGGGTACTCCACCTCCTTTCTTTTGAGTTCTGTCAATTCTTATGATTCTATAGTTGGGGAGTGATTTTGGAGTCTTTCATGTGTGGTTTGAGCCACATTTTAGAGATTGATACAATGTCAGGGTGGTTATGGGAGAACCAAATGTGGAAGTTGGGTAATTTATTGCAACGGCTTTGGACATTAATAGTAGTGACTAGGGGAGACTTGTGGCGAGAGGGTGAAGATGTTGGGATTGAGTTTGTATTCTGGTTGGCCGGGATCCAGGGTTAGGGTGCATGTCTCCAGAAAGGAGGATAGAGATTAGTTCAAGAAGGAGGGATAAAAGTTCTTTAGAATCCCCAGAGTAGGAGTTGGAGGGAAGAAAGAATAAGGGATACAGGTTTTGAGGGATGGGGACTATATATGAGGTGACAAGCAGCTTTCTGTTAAAGAGGAGAAAATTATTTGTGTGGTAGAGATGAGGAGAAATGTAGGCTGAGCAGAAGGGTTCTTTTTTGAGATGAGTGGAGGTTATATGGTAGGGTAGGAAATAAGAGACGTCAGAAAGGCAGGTAAGGTAGAGTAGAAGGTAGAGGGAGAAGGGTAGAAGCATTATGAGTAATGGCAATGCAGGTATGGTGTGCATAGTTATTGTAGTGTCGTGTGGAGGTATGGTGTAATATAAAAGGGTGACATAATAGGTGAATTGGTGAGTGACATTAGATACTTTAGATGCTGTAGTAGGGGGATGCGAGATTAACAGTGGAGATGAAGTGGATAATGAGTGTGAGGGAGGGGAATAGTTAACTGAGAGGTGGGTGGTGCCTAGTCTGATAGGCTACATCTAGTGTGAGATTGACTTTGTGGCTATAAATGTAGATGTAGTGGGGGTGGTTGGGAATTGGGGGCAGGGTAGGGGAGCAGAGTGAGCCCAAAGGGCGAACAGGGGCGGCAGAGCTGAGGAGGAAGAATGAGCGAAAAGAGAACTCAACAAAAACTATCAGTGAAAATACAGCCACTATTAAGTAAACAAAGCTGCTGGCAAGGAGAATGTGAGTTTAATAACAAGTATAAAGTTGTGGCTGAGTTTTAAGAGGTTGTGGATAAAGATGATAGGGCAACTACAGATGGGAAGAATAAATTCATTGAGACAAATAAATTCACTGAGAGCATCAGGGTGAATGACAATAGTATACAATAAGTTGCTAGAAATTAAGAGTGGGGGTATGCTGCCATCTAGTGGCATAACTATGTAAAGTTATATTGAGAAAAGTACTATTAATGAGGGAGGAAAAGAGGCTATAAGGGGGAGGAAGTGCAAGGGGAAAGAGACTGCTTTAGAACTGCTAGTGTGCATGCCACCGAAAAACTAGGCAAACACAATGATATGTGAAAAACTCTTGGTAAAATTAATTAACATATACTCAATATGGTCAGTAGGGAGAAGGTAGATGGAGACAAAGGTGGTTTGAATATATCAGGTGCACATCCTTTGAGAAGGAATACTAGTCTGGCCACTGTACTGCAGAATGGGGGGAGCACCCATGGTTAATAGACATGAGCGAGCTGCAATAAGAGAAAGATTATGCTAAAGAAACAGTAAAGCATAGAGCAGCAGTGGGGAGAGAATAGGACAGGATAGAGAAGTAGGAAGCATGCACTAGGGGATCTGACTGCAAGAAGTCAGTGTTGCTTCTAAAAAAGATATAACATAGTGCAGAAGTAATATGACAACACATTCTAACAGAATTAAGACATACATTTTAAGCAAAATAGTTATACACAATCCACCCATAAACAGATAGTGGGGGTATAATTTAGTAGATATGCTATGAACATCTACAGCAAGCAGAAGCTAATCAAAACTCACAGTCAAACTACTGCCATACATCGCACTGTAAACCATGACCAGAGCAAGAGTGTTGCAAACAGTATCACATTTATCTTATAGGTTTCCCACTGTTACCATGAGCAGAAACATTCGGTCTTTAAGTCTTTACATCTTTACTTAGGCTATTAGTATTAGGTATTAGTAAAGTTTGCCAGTTATTTAAAGTAAATTCTCACTCTTTTTTTATTTTGCTCTTCCTATTGTTATTAAAGTTTGCCAAGAAGTAATGGGTATTTTTTGACCTAGGATTCTCTGGTTCTGCCATTCTATTTGCTTTAGAATACATTTGTAAAAGCTTTACTGGTATACTGGTTCCTATTTGGATTATAACTATCAGAAAAGACCTTCTGCAGATTGCCTGACCCTGGTATTGGGGCCCTAGTCTTGTACCATACATATTTCAATATCCCAGACACCACACTCTAAAACATAAACCGCTGCTTCTTGATCCAACCTCCAGCTATTTCTAAAGGACTCTTAACCCCTCTTAATTCCAGCATCCTTTTCTTAGGTATAACTTTCCTTCTAATTCCTACATTCATTCAATCTGCAGAAAACATGATTAAAACTGTATTATGCTAAGCCTCCTTACTGATTGCTGCCTGCAGTGCTTTTTGGTCAGCTGAAAATCCTCTAATCAAGTGTTACTGAAAAATAATGGTGAAAGCATTTGCTGCAAGGCATACAACAAACATATATCCAAATGAGCAATGGCACAGGTGGATGATGTTTGATAACTGCCTCAGGAATAAACAGGCTGAGACAGAGAGTTGGCCTACTCAATACCCCAAAACTGGGTACCTTCAATGAAAATCTGATATGTTGAGTATAGTGTTTATTTCAGTGTTCTTAGATATAATTACATCAGAAAGAATCCTGGTCCCTGATTTACTTCAAGACAGTAAATATGATAGCATTCCACAGTTCCTATCATAGTGGTATATCTGTTTCTGAAAATACACCAGAAACACAAACTGTAAGAAAACAAAAAATCTGGCAGGCACACGTGGACTACAAGACCAGTTGCAAACAAATCCAAGGCACAAGGGAAAGTCAAAGTCACTTTTTATTTGTAGAAAAAACACAATAAAATAAGACTTTCATCATCAACTATTGGAAACTTCATCAGACAAAGTAGCAAACATTAAAAGCAGTTATTTTAAAAGCAGAAGTCAGAATATGCCCACCATCCTAACCAATAAAATCAAAAGTGGGAAATGACATCCCAGCAGGATCATTATTGCACTTAAAGAAAACTGCATTTCATAAAATGTATAAATATAAATGCATGAAAATATTAAACATTTATAAACAGACTAAACGTTTAATGCAGCAATCTGTGTCACACTATATAAAACCATATAAAATAAATTTAAAAAACATCTATATGTGCTTAACAAATGCAATAAACTATCTCTCCATTGCCTTTTAAAAGGCAGGAAATGGAGAGACAGTCATTCAAACCTGCCACTGGCCGGCATTTAAATGGATTTGCCATGTTAATTCTTTCTTTTCTAACAAAAGTGCCCATGGGCCACCCCTTTCATCATGGTCAAGGACATCCATGATAAAGAATTTAAATTAATGTCCCGGTGTTCCCATACAGTGCTTAGCAAGGGCGTTTGTGGGTTTATTTAGTCTTATGTCCCCTCAAGTGTTCATATATTTTGCCTTTAAATTTTCTTTCACTCTTTCCTATGTAAAAACTTTCACAGAGGGAGCAGGCTGCATAGTACAATACCCTTTCAGTGAAGCAATAGACCTTACTGTTCAATTGCACTCTAATTTTGTTCACCATAAATTTATTACCCTCCAACTCAAAACAACTATAGGTGAAGCCCCACATTTCTTCATTATCCCTTGCTGTGGGATGCCTCCATTTTATTCTAAAATAGTTTTTAAATTATTACCTTTTTTAAAATCAATATTGGGTTTACTACCAACACATTCCCTTACATCTTTATCAGTTGTAAGAATAACACAATTTTTAAAAAGAATGTCAGAAATGTCCATACTGTTATTATTAAATGCAGTAATAAAGGAACACTCAAAATGATGGGTGAGTGTTGGGCCACCATCAATGGTTTCCATATCTTGAATGCACTCACCAGGTGTCTGCGTTACTTGTTCATGACAGACTAGTTGTCTGCTAAGTGGGGGGGTAAAAAAGACTTTATCCCTTTTATTTACCACTTCAATCATTACCTCATTGATCAAACTTGAAGGGTAGCCCCTTTTAAGAAACATACCCTTCAAGCAATCACATTCATCCAAGAAACTGTTAAACAGGTTCACCATATCAGCCCTTACAAACTGTCCCTTTACTACTGCTTTTTTCTGCTTGAAGGGGAGTGCACTTTCATAGTGTAAGAAGCTATTGGAATCGGTGCCCTTTGTATAAATCTGCACCACAAAGACCAAGTTAACCACATCCTTTGTGAGCCATACATCCAAATAGGCTATTTCCTTAGTATTAATGTTGCGGGTAAAACTGAGAAAAGTGGTCATCTGGTTAATATATTCCAGAAAAACATCAGTCTCACCCCTTGGGCCATTCCAAAAAATAAAAATGTCATCCAAAAAATGAGTATATTGCTTGCAATACTTAAACAAAGGTTAACATTGTAAAACATTTTTTCTCCCACTGCAACATTACAATATTGGCATAAAGTCCCCCACACACTGACCCCATGGCAACACCTTCCATCTGTAGGAACCATTCTTTTCAAACAAAATAAAATTATTAGTGAGATCCATTTCCAACAATATCTTGTATGTGTTAAACAGGATCTGGGGGAGCCCCTTCTCCACCAGAAATTCACAGAACCACTCAATACCCACTACATGTGGTATGACGGTGTATAAATCTTTTACATCTATAGTAATGAAAAAACTTCCTCTTCATATTCTAAACCATTCAGCATTTTCAAAAAATATCACAGATCTTTACACAAAAGGTGTTCATGCTGGACAAAGTTTTTAAGTTTTCTGCCAAGATATTTCACCAGGGGCTGTATAATTGAACCCCTTGCATCCACAATGGGACACATAGGCGGTTGCACTAGGTCTTTATGAATTTTAGGCAACCCAAACATAACAGGGGTCCTAGGATGTGCGAATTCAAAAAGTTATATTCATCAATGGAAATACTCCCATCAAGAAATAGATCTTATAAAACCCCTATAACTTTTTTATTCACTTTATTTAGCATATTCAGAGAGGTTTTTACATAAGCTCTACCAGCAAGGCATTTTTCATATTCTTTTTATAATCAGCCACATTCATTGTAAAAATGTCACCCCCTTTGTCTAGTTTCATTATTCAAATTTCCTTGTTGTTACTCAGTAATCTTAATCTCTCATCATCTTTTAAGTTATTAATTTTCCTGTTAGGTTTTACATTACGAATGTTTAAATCACAGACTCTCTCAAAAAGTTGTAAAGAAGGGTGGATGGTGAGATTAAGAGTATTAGAAACTCTTAAAGGGTCCATAGTTGACTCTAAGGCAAGGATTCACGAAGCCTCCGTGTAAGAGTTATAACTTTTACACGGAGGCTGCAGTTAAACGGAGTGATGTCAGCATGCTTTGCATATTCATGAGAGCATGCTGAATCACACCTAAGGCTAACACGGTCCATGTAAGCCAGTAGGGGGCATGTCCGTAGGCTGAGCCCTGCAAGCGGACACGCCCCCAGAAGAGTAAAAGTGCCCAAAGTAAACACCCACGACAGAGTCCACGGAAATGTGAATAAACACAACACAACACATGCCCCCACAGACTATGAACATAAAATATATAAATGAACATGTTATATATTTTTTTTAAATTGTAAAGATGTTTGCCCGTGAGTGCGCTCGTTTGCGCGGGCGTGCCCGTAGCGCAGCTACAGTTAGCAGTCAGTGGGAAAGCATATAAGAACTAAATATGCAAAGTAAGCCAAGAAGCAATAGCGTAGCAGTAGAGACATCAGCTGAAGAGCAGGCATTCATGGTTCGAGCCCCCACAACACCAAGTTTTATTTTTAGCAAAATAAGCATGAAACAAGTCCCTGACAAACATGTACACATATAAAATCACATTTTATGTAAAATGTAATGAAATAGTCCATTTATTTTGAAGAAATGTGAGGTAACAAAACAATAAAAAATGCCAGACGTGCCTATAGGTGAGCTACAGTTTAACAAGGTGAGTGCATCTGTCCGTAGGTGAGCAGTGGTTTAACAGGTGCAAAATGAGTGCCCGTAGCTGAGCAGTGGTTTAACAGGTGCAAAATGAGTGCCCGTAGCTGGGCAGTGGTCTTACACGCTGAGACTGTGTGACTCTAGCTGAGCTGAGCATAATATGCGTGCTGATAGCCAAATGAGGCTTAAACCAGTGCACCCCGTTTGCGCGGAGCTACGCACCGCACCAACATGCTAACCGACGGGCAACGTTGAGCAAGCTGTAACAAAACTGCCTTTACACAGACACACCCCCTAGCCTGTCTAGACAGTCATAAAATATAAAAAGCAGTAGCCAGGTTCGAACCCAGGATACCATGCACCATAGTCAAGGTACTGAACCACTAAGCTACAACAGCTATACTCAGAAATGCAGTAATAGCAAATATATAGGAATGAATAGAAAGTGGAGCATGACAAAGCAGGTTTTGTGAAGTGGATACAATTCCAAAATGGCCAATCACAGATAAGTGTGGGAAAACGGCATATATAAGCCCCATAGGCGGGAATGCACAGCATAAATGATTGTAGAACTGACTTGCAGCCAGAATGTCAGGTGTAGGTGAGGGTAGTTGCTTTCGAGCACAGAGGTAGGGTGTTGAGGAGTCCAGATACATGGTCTGGCTCCTAGTCCACAATCATGAGGCCCAACTCATGCAGGGCCAGGTCCTGTGGGGAGCATATAGGGCTGAGGTGTGGGACCGGTTGGCTCATGATCTTACCAGTGCCACAGGAATTCCAAGGACTGGTGAGCAGGTCCGTCACCACCATGTGGACCTGAAGAGACGCAAGCAGGACCAATTGAACCTTTGGATCCAGGAGGCCCGGCAAATGCCCAACACCCCACTACTGAGTAAGTTACATTTAATTATGTATGTAAGAAATTAAATTAGCTGATATTATGGAGATGTGTATTCCAATATTACTTCATTTATATTACAGCTGCAGGTGTCCGTTCTGCGAACCGCAGAGCCTATGGCGATAGGCTGGTGTGGTTGCGCCACCAGGCAGGTCAGTAATCCACTCCCAGTAACTGTAAAGAAATATAAAAGTATGACAGTTAGCAAAAGAGTGCAGTATAGTCACTAAGTAATAAAATGTGCAAGTAACAGTGTAAAAGTGTGTTGCAGTCTGAAATCCAAACAGAAAAATGAAAATGCCTGAAATAAAGTCTGAAATAAAGATGCCCCACCTGTAATATCATAGTGCACAACCTGCAGCAGGCTGAAAAGTACAGCTGCAGAAGATGAGCAACTCACATGTGTGAAATATATCCCTGTTGAAATACTGAAACATGACAGAAGTGAGACTGCTGGAAAGGATTGTAATAACTACAGGTAAAACATGTCAATAAAGCCTAGAAGTAAGTACCATCCTGAATAGTAAAATGAAAACAAGTGAGAGGGTGTGAGAAAGAGTTATGAATCCACCAATAAAGTAGTAAAAACCCCTGTATAAAGTATACTGCAGTTAGTACAGAATGAAATGAATGTGACAAGTAGAACCAAACTGCGAAATGTGTCCAAAGTGTTGCTGCAGCTGGAATGTGTATCCCAAAATCTGGATATGTTGCTCTCAGTCTGCAATATACAGATAGTATGATTGTCTGAAATATCAAACATCCACAGTTGTCTATAGATATATAAAGCAAATGTAGCAGGGTGATGTAGCTGAACAAAGCCAGATATGAACGTGTATGAATAGCAATAAAATGTATATTGATGTAGCAGTAACAGTCCTATCAACAAATTGAAGTAGTTATCATATAGGAAACTGTAGTTAGAACAGTAGTGTGTATATATCTGTAGCTATTAGAAATGTACAGCATATGTATTGGTATTCGAAGGTGTTAATAAAATTTTCTTCACCCCACCCTATAACCACATATAATCCATTCCATGTGAAATTGGTATGTGCAATCACAATTAACACCCCTGGACATTTGTCCTGATGGATCATAAATATTTGCATGTCCATTGATGCATCTGCCCTGTTCATACATCCAAACCTGATGGCCTGTTGCCATCAATCAACCCTGCATGTTGTTGGACTGTGTATTGCTGTTCAAATTATGCATGTGTTATGCTTGCTGTTCAATGGTGTGAATATCTGGGTGTTTGGTTAATGGGAATACTAATGCATGCTGTTACAACTAATTGCGAATGGTATTGTATGTTACTAACCCAAACTGTCATGACATAATGCAAAACATAGAACGACAGGGAAGGCGGGTTCCAGTGGACCCACCTCTCTCACCTCAGCTGGCGAGTGCACCTGGCACTAGTGCCCAGTCTGGACCCTCCTCCGGTGGCCCTGTGCCACCTGCGGGTGGAAGCGCTGCAGGGGATGGGGCCCGTCCCCCCTCTGCAAGCGTGGCTGAAGGAGAACCACCACTCACCCTCCGTAGCGTCTGGACTGTGGTGTGTAGGGAGATCCGGGACTCTGTTCTTGAGCCCCTATGCCAGCTTGAGGCACAGGTGGCACAACTTTCAGGCATGCCTGTTACCCGGCCTACACAGCCCCCAGCACAGCCCCGTCCTGGGAAGTAAAGGAACAGTGGCAACTGCCCATGGGTGGGGATATCAGTTCCACTGTTGCCATCTGTGGGCTCATGGGCTCTGGATATCCAAACCTCCGTCCCCGTCAATTGTGTAACCCCCACACGTGTCATACACTGCCCCTGTATGCGTCTTGTTTGTCTTGTCCGTTGACCTACCTAACCTACCTCCCCAGCTATACCGACTTCCTTCACCTGACATACCACTCTCACCTGAAAAAAAAAAAAAAGGGCACTCTGTACCCACAAAAAAATTACGCCCCATACGTAGCTGCCCATTCCGCACATATGTCTACCAGACATGGAAACTATCAATTACAATTGGCTGTACAACTAGTATTATTGTTGTCCTTACACCTCTCTCAGGGGTGGAAGGTATCAAATGTCACACCAAATTACAAACATATGCACAGCTGTTGCTGATGAAGAAATGGGCAGCTATGGGCCTTACCTACATCCTTCCTGCAAAACCCAAGCTTGTTTCCCTACTGTCTTACCCTCTTTGTGACCCCTTTTTCACCACTTTCCTGTCTCCCCATTTTCATTTCTTTCAAAGAAAATAGCGCGGGTGTGCGCAAGAGTAAGCACGTTTAAGCAGTTGTAAGCGGGTGTGCGCTTGTGTGCGTGGAGCTAAACGCCAGTGCGCATGCGTGAGCTCCGCGCAAACCAGCGCTAACCCGGTTAAAACTGCTTAAAAGTGCCTTAGTCACTCTGATTGACAGGTCCTATAGTCAGTTCAAAAGCAAAATAAAATCCCACTGTCAGTCCCAAA